>NC_088351.1:24980000-25265000 GCF_036884655.1 Musa acuminata AAA Group | reverse complement strand
AAAACTTAATGATTCTAAAGTTGTAAACCCTTTTAGAAAGTTGAGTTCCCTTCTCTTAAAGCTTAGAGAGAGTTCTAAGGGAGGTGTGTGAGGGATACCTTGTAAAAGAGGGGTGTAAATATTGTCTCCTAAACTTGTGAAAAGGAGAAAGTATAAAAAGGTAGTTGATCTTTGCCCATTGGAAGAAGATCGGGTAGTGGAAATCGGTGGCCTCGAGTGAAAAGGAAACGAGAGTGGATGTAGGTCACGACGACCAAACCACTATAAAAATCTAGTTTGTATTTCTATTTTGCTCTTTACTTTTATTGCAAATTGCTTTACTTTCACTATGCTTTCGTACACTTTCAAGTTAAACATATTTCCTATACGAGCTTTGTCGAAACGATTTTATCGAACGAGATTTCCACTCGATGTGGTTTTTATCGCTATACTAATTCAACCCCCCGACCCCCCCCCCCTTCTTAGTGTCGTTCTTGATGCTAATAGTTGGTATCAGAGCCATGTTTTTCTCATTTAGTTTAACACTTAAGAGAAATGACTTTTATCGGATTTCAAGAGAGTCACTTTATTATTCGTCCTCCTATGTTCAATGGGACAAACTACACTTATTGGAAAACTCGGATGAGAGTTTTCTTACTCTCATTGAATCTCAATTTTTGGAATATTATTGAAAACGGATTTCAAATGTCGTCTCTTCCAATAAACAATTGGAATGATTTGGAGAAGAAGACTTTCTCTTTTAATGCCAAAGCTATAAATACTTTATTTTATGCATTGGATATAAATGAATTCAATCGAGTTTCTATTTGCGAAACGGCTTATGAGATTTGGCATATTCTTGAAATCACACACAAAGGCACTAGTAAAGTTAAAGATTCAAAAATTAATCTTTTGATACATGATTTTGAATTATTTCAAATGAAGCCAAGCGAAACTATTGTTGGTATGTACACATGTTTTACGAATGTTGTCAATAGTTTAAAAGCACTTGGTAAAAGTTTTTCTAACCTTGAATTTGTTAACAAAATACTAAGATCCCTTCCTAAAAATTGAAATCCTAAAGTAATGGCTATTCAAGAATCAAAAAACTTGAATCATTTTTTGATTGAAGAATTTATTGGGTCTCTGATGACCTATGAAATTAAGTGCAAGGTATATAATGAACTTGATAAATATGAGATCAACCTTCCAAAGAACAGGAACTATTTTTCAAATATACATGTATATATATATAAATATATATGTATACATATATATATATAAACATGTATATGTATACATATATATATAAATATATATATACATATACATATATATATATATATATATACATATACATATACATGTATACACACACAGACACACACACACACACACACACACACACACACACACATATATATATATATATATATATATATATATATATACTAGTGCATTCTTGAATGATTTCGAGTGTATGTCAAATATCAAAAGTCATTTCATAAATAGACACTATATTGAACTCGTTTTTATCTAAAGCACAAAACAAGACATTCATAGCCTTGACATTTAAAGTGAAAGTCTTCTTCTTCAACTCATTTCAATTGGAAGTGAAGACTTTTGAAAGTCATTTTCCACATGGTTCCATAACTCAAAATCTATTAAAATTAGAAAGATCCTCGTTCTAGTCTTTTGATACGTGTAATCCCTCCCATTGAACTTAGGAGGACGTGTAATTGAATGACCCTCTTGATTGCCGGCAAATGCTATCTCTCTTGGGTTTCAAACTAAACGAGAGTGATTGGGCTCTGATACCAATTGTTAGGATCAAAAGCGGCATGGGGGGAGGGGTGAATAAGTGCAGTGAAGAAAATCATGAGTTTATAAAATATGTCGTTCATCGAAAATTGATTTCAAAAAGTGCTTGACTTTAGAATTGAAGAACTAGTAGTTATCTAAGAAACTCATGACAGTAATGAAAAGCAGAATAGAAATGAGCATATCGGAATTTATAGTGGTTCGGTCATTGTGACCTACATCCACTTCCTATTCCTCCTCCATCGAGGTCACCGGCGTCTACTAATGATCTTCCTTCAATAGGCAAAGACTAACCACCTTTTTATAGTGTTTTCTCCTTTTCACAAGTTTAGGAGATAACCCTTATAAGCCTCACACCTCTCTTGAATGATCTTAACACTTAGAAAGGGAGGAGGAGAACTCTTTATACTTTTACAACACTTTTAGCACCCTAAGAATTCATGATTATGTTCACACTTTCATTCCATTTCATGCAGTAAATGGTGGGGGAATTTATAGGCCCCAATGACTTTAGAATTGGAGCCAAAAAGTATAACATCCTCGGATTTTGGGTACTAGCGGTAGCACCACCATTATTGGGCGGTACTATTGCCTACTAGTTGTTAGGATCGAGAGCACTAAGAGGGGGGGGGTGAATTAGTGCAGTGGAAATCTTATAATAAATTAAAAACCAAAAGCTGCGTTCGTTCAAAAACTATTATGATGCAAAAGCAAATTCTCAGTTTGTATCTAAGTGCAGTTTGCGTCTAAGCGCAGATTGCGTCTAAGCGCAGTTTTGCGTCTAAGCGCAGATTGCGTCTAAGCGCAGTTTTGCGTCTAAGCGCAGTTTTGCGTCTAAACTCAGATTTACGTCTAAATGCAGATTTACGTCTAAACGCAGATTTACGTCTTAACGCAGTTTTACGTCTAAACGTAGTTTTACGTCTAAACGCAGATTTACGTCTAAACGCAGTTTTACGTCTAAACGCAGTTTTACGTCTAAACGCAGTTTTACGTCTAAACGCAGTTTTACGTCTAAATGCAGATTTACGTCTAAACGCAGTTAGACGCAGATTTACGTCTAAACTTTGAAACTCGTTTGTATACTCGCAGAAGGCAGTATGCAGTTCAAACCAAGACGTAAACGTGAACTGAAATCTGATGATTGAGCGAAGAAAGCCGATTTACGTCTGAATGCAGTTTTACGTCTAAATGTTGAAACTCGTTCGTAAAATCGTAGAGGACAGATTGCAGTTATCAATAGGATTAAAATGTAAGCGTAAACTGCAAGGAAGCTCGTTCGTAAAAACACGGAAAACAGTTCTGCAGAATCAAACGTAAACGTAAACTGTAATGTATGAAAATACGAGTTTACGTCTGAATGCAGATTTGGAAGAACAGCACTTAGAACTTGTTCGTGAAAGCGCAGAGAGCAGTAGTGATGAGGGAGGTTTGCAGTAATGATAAAGTGCTCGAAAATAAATGCAAACCAGAGATTTAGAGTGGTTCGGTCAGCCTTGACCTACTCCACTTTTGGCTTCCTCCACCGATGAGGTTGCCGACGTCAACTAGGTGCCTTCCTTCAATGGGCGAAGGCCAAACTTCCCTCTTACAGTTTCTCTCCTTTTGACAGGCTTAGGAGACAACCTTTACAGACCTTTCTCTCCTCACTTTACAATTGAAAACTTGAAGAACAGAAGGAGGAGACTTAAAGGCTTTACAACACTTTTGAGCTCTTTAGAATCACAGAAAAGATCACAATTTCGGTATGGGTCTGTATCTTTTCAGTGCTGAATGGGTGGGGTATTTATAGGCCCCAACCCAATTCAAAATTCGAGCTCAAAACGATCAAATCGATCAAATCCCAGAATTTCTGGGATCAGGCGGTTGCACCTCTCGACTGGAGAGGTGGCACCGCCTGGCAGAGCTCGAAGACTGAGCTCTGCCGATTGCTCCTCTCTGCCAGAGCTCGAAGACTGAGCTCGATGGTTGCATCACCTGGCAGAGCTCGAAGACTGAGCTTGGTGATTGCATCACCTGGCAGAGCTCGAAACAGAGCTCGGTGGTTGCATCACCTGGCAGAGCTCCAAGCTGAGCTCAGGCTGATCCACCTCTCTGCCAGAGCTCGAAGACTGAGCTTGGTGAATGCATCACCTGGCAGAGCTCGAGACTGAGCTCAGGCTGATGCACCTCTCTGCCAAAGCTCGAAGACTGAGCTTGGTGGTTGCATCGCCTGGCAGAGCTCGGAACTTGAGCTCTGGCGGTGCAACCTCTTGGCTGGGGCGGTTGCACCTCCCAGCCGTGCAGCCCTGGCGGTTGCACCTCCTGGCTGGGGCGGTTGCACCTCCCAGCCCCACAGCCCAGGCGGTTGCACCTCCTGGCTGGGGCGGTTGCACCTCTCAACCCCACAGCCCAGGCGGTTGCACCTCCTGGCTGGGGCGGTTGCACCTCCTGGTGCAATCAGGGTCCGAATGGTTCACTCCATTCGACCCACTTTGAATCTTTTCAGGGGCCCAATTGCCCCAAGATTAAGCTAATGGGATCACCTCCCATTTTCATGCTTAATCATCGTGCTAACTACGATTATCTCTAAGACAACTTCTGCAGCTTGCTCCGATGCGTCAATCGCTTCTTCCGGCGAGTTTCCTGCCAACTTCCGTCGATCAACCGATAACCCTCGGTGATCCTTCTGCGGACATCCGGCATACTCCTGGACTTTGCGACGATCCACTTGGCGAGTTCCGACGAGCTTCGCTTGGCAAGCTTCTGGACTTCTCGGATCTGTTCTCTCTGAACCTCCGACGACCGTCCGAACTTCCGTCGAACTCTCGAACTCCCAACGTGATCATGATCTTGACTCCGGCGCAACTCCTGCTGCTTGTCTTACTCTCATCGTAGTTAATCCTGCACACTTATCTCAACACATAGATTAGATAACAAATGACAATTGACTTCATCATCAAAATCCGAGATTCAACAATCTCCCCCTTTTTGATGATGACAATCAATTGATAAAGGAGTTATCCTTAACTCCCCCTATCTATATGCCATAGTTGAGATAAGTCAACCTTGAATTCAAGACCTAAGAATTCAAGTGACGTATTGATAAGTTAGATCAGTTAAACTTATCAATGCTCCCATCATGATGCCTATCATGATGTATCTCTTCAAGAATTATGTCAAGGCATGACATACATCATCAAGTTTGTATGATTGTGTTTGTAACCATTCATCATGTAATCATATAAAGCTACGAAGGACTTTTTACATGATGCTCACATTTGAGATTTTCTAGTAAGTTTGCATTTTCTTCACAATATCAAATCAAGATATGATGCAAACTATAGTACATGTCCACATATCTCTTGGTGATGCAAGGATGGCATAACATTGTTTATGGCATCACTCAAGTATTTGCAACTATGACATAGATATGATTATGGCAGTTTAGCTATGACATAGTGTTTATCAATTCATATTTTTCTCTAGCACATGTTCACATATCTCTTGGTGATGCAAGGATGGCATAACATTGTTTATTTTATAGCATCACTCAAGTATTTGCAACTATGACATAGATATGATTATGGCAGTTCAGCTATGACATAGTGTTTATCAATTCATATTTTTCTCCCCCTTTGTCATCAACAAAAAGCAAGATAGCATTATCAAGCATATAAAGGAAGTCATGACACATATATCACTTTATTGTTTTTGCTTGACGGAGGAAAAGTCATTTTCCAAGGAGTTTTCATAAGAGTGTACGGGAACATCCCATTTTTAGCATACAACCCGAAAAATGAACTTCTTACATGCATTTGGTTAAAAATATTTGTCACATAATTTGCAACATGTTATTTGATCAAGCGTTGTCAAGGCATGTAATAGTAATAACATTTGAAAAATAAATTTAAGTATTTGGACACATCAACATTCCTAATTCTCTTCTTATGTAATCAAATTGTTCTTCACATAGGGGTTTTGTGAAGATATCAGCCAGTTGATGTTTGGTATCAATAAACTCTATGGTCACGTCATGATTAGTGACATGATCACGTATAAAGTGATGTCTAATATCAATGTGTTTTGTTCTTGAGTGTTGTATAGGATTTTTAGTTAAGCATATTGCACTCGTGTTATCACATTTAATGGGAATATCTTTAAGATTTACTTTGTAATCTTCTAAAGTGTTTTTCATCCATACAACTTGTGCACAGCATGCACTTGCTGCAATGTATTCAGCTTCGGTTGTTGATAGGGCAACCGAGTTTTGTTTCTTAGATGACCAGGATACAAGGGCATGTCCTAAAAATTGACATGATCCTGATGTGCTTTTTCTGTCTAGTTTACAGCCAGCGAAGTCCGCATCAGCATAGGCTGTTAATTCAAAATTTTCTGATTTTGGGTACCATAATCCTAGATTGGTAGTTCCATTAAGATATCTGAGTATTCTTTTGACTGCTTTGAGATGAGATATCTTAGGGTCTGATTGAAATCTAGCACAAAGTCCTACACTGAACATGATGTCTGGTCTGGTGGCAGTGAGGTAAAGTAAACTTCCTATCATACCCCTATAGGTTTTTTGATCGAAGCTTTCTCCATTCTCATCAATTTCTAACTTAGTGGAGGTGCTCATAGGGGTGTCAATGGCTTTTGAGTTATTCATTTTGAACTTCTTTAGCAAACTCACAGCATATTTGGTTTGACTAATAAAGATGCCATTGCTTAGTTGTTTGATTTGTAGGCCTAAAAAGAATGTTAACTCTCCCATTAGACTCATTTCGAATTCATGACTCATAGTTTTCGCAAAGGATTTACAAAGAGATTCATTTGTAGAACCAAAGATAATGTCATCAACATAAATCTGAACAATGAGAAAATCATTTTCAAAATTCTTGATAAACAATGTAGTATCAACCTTGCCTTTTATGAAATTATTTTCAATAAGAAAAGAGCTAAGTCTCTCATACCAAGCCCTTGGGGCTTGTTTTAAACCATAGAGAGCTTTAGTTAATCTAAACACATGATTAGGGTAGCCATTATTTTCAAATCCTGGAGGTTGTTCAACATAAACTTCTTCGGAAATGAAACCATTTAGAAAAGCGCTTTTAACATCCATTTGAAATAACTTAAAATTATTGCAACTAGCGTAGGCAAGGAGCATCCTTATGGCTTCCAACCGAGCCACAGGTGCGAAGGTTTCTTCGTAATCGATACCTTCTTCTTGGTTGAAACCTTTGGCCACTAATCTAGCCTTGTTTCTAACCACGATACCATTTTCATCTTGCTTGTTTCTAAAGACCCATTTAGTACCAATTACTAAATGGTCATTTGGCCTAGGAACAAGCGTCCACACCTCATTTCTCTCAAATTGATTTAATTCATCTTGCATTGCGATAATCCATGAATCATCTTTCATGGCTTCATCAACACATTTGGGTTCAATTTGGGAGAGAAAAGCGGCGTTGGCACAAAAGTTTTTAAAAGAAGATCGTGTTTGAACCCCCTTTGATGTGTCTCCTAGGATTAGCTCCTTAGGATGAGCATCTATATACTTCCAATCCTTGGGTAAGGATGTTTTGGAAGTGGATGCAACCAAGTTGCTAGTTGGAGATGGGGTTTCGTTTAAATTCAAGGAATCAAAATTAATATCATCATCAAGATCATTTTTCTTAATTTCTGAAATCTCATTGAAAACAACATGGATGGATTCTTCAATAATTAAGGTTCTTTTATTGAAGATGCGAAAAGCTTTAGAAACCGAAGAATAACCAAGAAAGATTCCTTCATCAGATTTAGCATCGAATTTTCCTAAGTTATCCTTTTCATTCAAGATAAAACACTTACACCCAAAGACTTTAAAATATGAGACATTGGGTTTTTTGTTATTCCATAACTCATAAGGAGTTTTGGTGAGTAAGGGTCTTACTAGGACTCTATTTAAAATATAACATGCAGTGTTTACAGCTTCGGCCCAAAAATATTTGGGTAGGCTATGTTCATTCAACATGGTTCTTGCCATTTCTTGCAAATTTCGATTTTTTCTTTCTACTACCCCATTTTGTTGAGGATTTCTTGGAGTAGAGAAGTTATGGTTGTATCCGTTGAGTTCACAGAATTCTTGGAAGTCATGGTTTTGAAATTCTCCACCGTGATCACTTCTAATTGACGAAATCATAGATTCCTTCTCAAGTTTACAAAACTTGGTAAAATGTCTAAAGCATTCATTTTTTTGTTTTAAGAAGTAGGTCCATGTATATCTGCTGTAGTCATCAATAATGACAAAGGCGTATTTGCTACCTCCTAGACTCGATGTAGAGATTGGTCCGAACAAGTCCATATGGATCAATTGTAAGGGCCTAGAGGTGCTTATTTGATTCTTAGTTTTGAAGCTACCCCTTATTTGCTTACCTAATTGGCAAGCATCACATACATTATCTTTGATGAACTTGATATGAGGAATTCCTCTTACAAGTTCTCTAGATGATACTTGATTGATTAGTTTCATGCTAGCATGACCTAATCTTCTATGCCATAGCCAAGCATCCTCATTCATAACGGCAAAGCACATTTCATCACATAAGTCATTGATGTCAATAGTGTATACGTTGTTTTGTTTTACTGCAATCATAGATATATTTTTGTGTGGTTTTTCAATGATGCAGGCATTAGATTCAAATCTTATAATATATCCTTTATCACATAATTGACTAATGCTCAAGAGGTTATGTTTTAAACCATCAACGAGTAAAACATCTTCAATAGAGAGGTTGGATTTGTTACCTATGGTTCCTTTGCCAATGATTTTACCCTTGTTGTTGTCTCCGAAGGTGACATATCCTTCGTCTATGCTAGAGAGCTTAGAGAATTGAGATGGATCTCCGGTCATATGCCTTGAGCATCCACTATCAAGGTACCATTTCTTGCTCCTAGCTTGCGATTGTTTAGTTTTCTACAAGAAAGGATGACGTTTAGGTACCCATTTGCTTTTGGGTGCCTCATAAATAGATCTACATTTTCTATCATGTTGCATAGAGTTTATCATGGTTCCCTTAGGAAACCAAATCAATTTGTTTGGACTTATTTTCTTGAATGGACAACAATGTGTCTTGTGTCCAGATTTGCAACAAAAGTTGCACTTGGTTTGGTTTTGAACATGTAAGATGGGGCCTTTTACAAAGGTAGTTGGATTTCGGTGAGGACTCCTCACAAATCCAATCCCACTTCTTTTGGGAGCATGACCCTTGTTTGTAAGGATCATGTTTAATGACTTGCTACCAACCTCGAATTTCTTCAAGGTGTCCTTAAGCAGCAAGTTTTCTTTTTGTATAGTTTCTAAATCATGACATTTGATACATGAGTTTAAACTATCATGATGTTCGACTTTTAACTTATCAAACTCACAAGTAAGATTATCATGTACTCTTTTTAGCAACTTGTATTTTCTATTTATAACTTTGCATTCATCAAATAAATCATGGAAGGCATTTAATAATTCATCGAAAGATAAATCAGCATCTAATAAATCCGTTACCTCCTCTTCGATGGCCATAAAGGCGTAATGAGCAACTTGCTCGGTGTTGGATTCTTCTTCCTCGGATGCGCTCGAATCATCCCATGTTGCTTGGAGCGCCTTCTTCTTTGTTGTTCTTTTCTTGACTTGGGGACAATCACTTTTGTAATGTCCCGGCTTTTTACATTCATAGCAGATCACTTGGTCCTTCTTAGGTTCAAGTTTATTTTTCACATCGTTTTTAAACTTGTTTCTTTTGAAGAATTTTTTAAACTTTCTTGTCAAAAGTGCCAAGTCATCGTCACAATCCTTATCACTTGAGTTTTCTCTCAAGTGGCATTCAGAAGTTTTAAGTGCCATATCCTTCCTGTTCTTTGGAAGGATGTCTTCTTGCTCTTCATGAGCTTTGCAGGTCATTTCGTAGGTCATTAATGACCCGATTAGTTCTTCAAGAGGGAAATTTTGCAGATCTTTTGCCTCTTGAATGGCGGTGACTTTAGGATCCCAACTCTTAGGAAGGGATCTTAGTATCTTATTAACAAGCTCAAAATCCGAAAAGCTCTTTCCGAGTCCTTTTAGACCGTTGACGACATCCGTGAAACGGGTAAACATGTCGCCAATGGTTTCACTCGGTTTCATTCGGAAAAGTTCAAAAGAATGCAGCAACAGATTGATTTTTGACTCTTTCACTCTACTTGTGCCCTCGTGGGTCACTTCAAGTGTGTGCCAAATATCAAAAGCAGTTTCGCAAGTTGAAACACGATTAAACTCGTTTTTATCAAGAGCGCAAAATAAGGCATTCATAGCCTTTGCATTAAGAGCGAAAGCCTTCTTCTCCAAATCGTTCCAATCGATCATTGGAAGAGAAGATTTTGAAAATCCATTTTCAACAAGGTTCCACAGTTCTAAATCCATAGAAATAAGAAAGATCCTCATTCGGGTCTTCCAGTAAGTGTAGTCCGTTCCACTGAACATGGGTGGACGTGTAATTGAATGCCCCTCTTGGTTTCCGGCGTATGCCATCTCTCTTGGGTTTTAATCCTTTAGAGAGTTAACCTCGCTCTGATACCAATTGTTAGGATCGAGAGCACTAAGAGGGGGGGGGTGAATTAGTGCAGCGGAAATCTTATAATAAATTAAAAACCAAAAGCTGCGTTCGTTCAAAAACTATTATGATGCAAAAGCAAATTCTCAGTTTGTATCTAAGTGCAGTTTGCGTCTAAGCGCAGATTGCGTCTAAGCGCAGTTTTGCGTCTAAGCGCAGATTGCGTCTAAGCGCAGTTTTGCGTCTAAACTCAGATTTACGTCTAAATGCAGATTTACGTCTAAACGCAGATTTACGTCTTAACGCAGTTTTACGTCTAAACGTAGTTTTACGTCTAAACGCAAATTTACGTCTAAACGCAGTTTTACGTCTAAACGCAGTTTTACGTCTAAACGCAGTTTTACGTCTAAACGCAGATTTACGTCTAAACGCAGTTAGACGCAGATTTACGTCTAAACTTTGAAACTCGTTTGTATACTCGCAGAAGGCAGTATGCAGTTCAAACCAAGACGTAAACGTGAACTGAAATCTGATGATTGAGCGAAGAAAGCCGATTTACGTCTGAATGCAGTTTTACGTCTAAATGTTGAAACTCGTTCGTAAAATCGTAGAGGACAGATTGCAGTTATCAATAGGATTAAAATGTAAGCGTAAACTGCAAGGAAGCTCGTTCGTAAAAACACGGAAAACAGTTCTGCAGAATCAAACGTAAACGTAAACTGTAATGTATGAAAATACGAGTTTACGTCTGAATGCAGATTTGGAAGAACAGCACTTAGAACTTGTTCGTGAAAGCGCAGAGAGCAGTAGTGATGAGGGAGGTTTGCAGTAATGATAAAGTGCTCGAAAATAAACGCAAACCAGAGATTTAGAGTGGTTCGGTCAGCCTTGACCTACTCCACTTTTGGCTTCCTCCACCGATGAGGTTGCCGACGTCAACTAGGTGCCTTCCTTCAATGGGCGAAGGCCAAACTTCCCTCTTACAGTTTCTCTCCTTTTGACAGGCTTAGGAGACAACCTTTACAGACCTTTCTCTCCTCACTTTACAATTGAAAACTTGAAGAACAGAAGGAGGAGACTTAAAGGCTTTACAACACTTTTGAGCTCTTTAGAATCACAGAAAAGATCACAATTTCGGTATGGGTCTGTATCTTTTCAGTGCTGAATGGGTGGGGTATTTATAGGCCCCAACCCAATTCAAAATTCGAGCTCAAAACGATCAAATCGATCAAATCCCAGAATTTCTGGGATCAGGCGGTTGCACCTCTCGACTAGAGAGGTGGCACCGCCTGGCAGAGCTCGAAGACTGAGCTCTGCCGATTGCTCCTCTCTGCCAGAGCTTGAAGACTGAGCTCGATGGTTGCATCACCTGGCAGAGCTCGAAGACTGAGCTTGGTGATTGCATCACCTGGCAGAGCTCGAAACAGAGCTCGGTGGTTGCATCACCTGGCAGAGCTCCAAGCTGAGCTCAGGCTGATCCACCTCTCTGCCAGAGCTCGAAGACTGAGCTTGGTGAATGCATCACCTGGCAGAGCTCGAGACTGAGCTCAGGCTGATGCACCTCTCTGCCAAAGCTCGAAGACTGAGCTTGGTGGTTGCATCGCCTGGCAGAGCTCGGAACTTGAGCTCTGGCGGTGCAACCTCTTGGCTGGGGCGGTTGCACCTCCCAGCCGTGCAGCCCTGGCGGTTGCACCTCCTGGCTGGGGCGGTTGCACCTCCCAGCCCCACAGCCCAGGCGGTTGCACCTCCTGGCTGGGGCGGTTGCACCTCTCAACCCCACAGCCCAGGCGGTTGCACCTCCTGGCTGGGGCGGTTGCACCTCCTGGTGCAATCAGGGTCCGAATGGTTCACTCCATTCGACCCACTTTGAATCTTTTCAGGGGCCCAATTGCCCCAAGATTAAGCTAATGGGATCACCTCCCATTTTTATGCTTAATCATCGTGCTAACTACGATTATCTCTAAGACAACTTCTGCAGCTTGCTCCGATGCGTCAATCGCTTCTTCCGGCGAGTTTCCTGCCAACTTCCGTCGATCAACCGATAACCCTCGGTGATCCTTCTGCGGACATCCGGCATACTCCTGGACTTTGCGACGATCCACTTGGCGAGTTCCGACGAGCTTCGCTTGGCAAGCTTCTGGACTTCTCGGATCTGTTCTCTCTGAACCTCCGACGACCGTCCGAACTTCCGTCGAACTCTCGAACTCCCAACGTGATCATGATCTTGACTCCGGCACAACTCCTGCTGCTTGTCTTACTCTCATCGTAGTTAATCCTGCACACTTATCTCAACACATAGATTAGATAACAAATGACAATTGACTTCATCATCAAAATCCGAGATTCAACACTAGTGACACTAGGTGGTACCACCGCCCAGTCTGGGCGGTACCACTACTTGATAGAGCTCGAAGATCGAGCTCTAATAGTACCATCACCTAACAGGGGCAGTACCACCGCTTTATAGCATTTACTACCAACAGTACTATTGAATATCATATTTTGATGATGAAACCAATTGATAATTATGTTTATGTTTAACTGCATTTTGAGTTATGCAGGTCTACTCAATCAGGATTAGACAATTAAGGCAGGAGGAATTGACGTTGTGCCGGAGGAGATCACGTTAGGATATTGGATGGCAGAAGGCTTCGGACGTTAGGCATCGGGCCAAGAGCGGAATTGCGCCAAGGATATCGGCTTTGCGGAGGTCAACCGCCGATTGGGCAACAAGCCGCAAGAGAGGACAATGCGCCGAAGAATCGGACGAAGCGCCAACCAATGACGTGCCGGGCAACAGAATGTCAATTCGCTTTATAATAATTGTCTAGATCGGAGTAGAGTTTTTGCTTGTGTGTGCAGGATTAACTACGATAACGATGAAGACATAAAGCAAAACAAAGTATCGGAGTCAAGCATGAAGGATTCATTGCGAGTTCGAGAGTTCGACGGAAGTCCGAAGGTTCATCGGGAATGCTGCCGGAACTAGCCAAGAATGAGTAGGGAGCTTGCCGAAGGGTTTTTCGGAAGCTCGCTGGAAGGTTCGTTGGAAGTTCACGGAGCTCACCAAGAAAGATCGGAGCTTTCCAAAGAAGCTCATCGGAACTCGCCAAGATCAAATCGTGAAGTCTAGGAGCTTGCCGGGAGTCCGTAGAATGGTTTCCGAGAGTTTATCGGAAGACCGTCGGAAGTTCGCCGGAAGCTCGACGGAAGAAGTATTGACTTACGGACTTTGTAATAGCTTAGAAAATATCTTTAAATTCATATTTAGTACGTTAATTAGGGTTAGGATTAGGTGTTAATCTTATAACCCAAGTAGGGGCCAATTGGGCCCGAGTTCGGACTGGTTTGGGCCAAGTTTGGAGCCCAACCAGTGAGCTGAATTGGCCTAGGCGGTGGCACCGCCTAGGCTGGACGGTGGCACTGCCCAGCACCTGAGAGCTGGGCGGTGGCACCGCTTGGCTGGGCGGTGGCACCGCCAGCATCAGGAACATAAGAGAATTCAAATTTTTGGAGCCCAAATTTGAATCCTCTTGAGGCCTATATATACCCCTCAAGTCTCAACTGGGAATACAACTTTTTGAGCAGCAAGTGATTGAGAGAAAAGTCTTAGAAGAGTCTTTGCTAGTCTTGTTTTCAATTTGCAAGTGTTCACCTCCTTCTTTCTTGCTAAAAATCTGTAAGAGAGTGAACCGCTTGTAAAAGTTGTAAGAGGGGTATTTACCCTTCCCTTTCAAGAGATTTTCTAGTGGAAGGTGGGAGCCTCATCGAAGAGGGGCCTCGCAAGTGGATGTAGGTCATTTGACCGAACCATTGTAAAATCGGCGTAATCTCTGGTTTGCATTTACTTATTGTCATTTATATTACTGCAAACCATTTGCACTTTAATGCTATACTGCTTTGTCTCCGTCTTACTTATCTCTTCAAGTTAAAATGCAATCGAAACGTTTTTAAACGAAAACGTTGCTTTTATCGTACGAAGTTTCTGAAAAGTGTTTAAATCGTGAAAAGTTTATTGCACTTCACCGCTGCACTAATTCACCCCCCCCTCTTAGTGCCGCTCCGATCCTAACAATTGGTATCAGAGCCACGTTTTTCTACCTTGGTTTAACACCCAAATAGAAATGGCAATTTACGGCTTTCAAGAGGGTCACTCTCTCATTTGTCCTCCCTTTTTCAATGGGACGGACTACACTTATTGGAAAACTCGAATGAGAGTTTTCTTACTTTTTTTGGATTTGAATTTATGGCACATAGTCGAAAATAGATTTGAAATGTCTTCTCTTCCAATGAACCATTGGAATGATTTGGAGAAGAAGATGTTTTCTTTAAACGCAAAGGCTATGAATGCTTTATTTTGCGCTTTGGACAAAAATGAGTTCAATCGGGTTTCTTTGTGAGAAACGGCTTTCGACATATGTCACACTCTTGAAATCACACACGAAGGCACTTCTAGAGTCAAAGATCCGAAAATCAACATTTTAATGCATGATTTCGAGCTTTTTCGAATGAAACCGAGCGAAACCATTATTGACATGTACACCCGTTTTACGGATGTCGTCAATGGTTTACAAGCTCTTGGCAAATGTTTCTCGAATTTTGAACTTGTTAGTAAAGTTTTATGATCACTTTCTAAAGCTTGGGAATCAAAAGTAACGGCAATACAAGAAACAAAAGATTTAAATATTTTTCCACTTGAAGAACTTATCGGCTCATTGATGACATATGAAATGGTGCACAATGCACATGATGAACACAATCAACACTTGAACCACCTTCTAAAGAATAGGAAGGATTTGGAACTCCTGACAAATGAATACCACTTGAGCGATGACTAAGTGATGAGGACAATGATGAACTTGAATTTCGGATACCAAATCTTAATAAGTTCATTAAACAAAAATCTAAAATAAACAATAAACTTGAACGGAGGAAGAGGCCAAAGAAGAGGAAGGCAACCAAGGATGAATAAAAAACTTCCAAAGGTGAAACGGCGAATTGGGCTTTGACGGGCTTCGACTACAAGGTAAGTAACTCAACTCTCTTGAATTATTTTGAAATTACTTGATGTTTTCCATGATGCATTTTCTCTTTTCTTTTGAATAATTATTTTTCTTGAAAATTGTATGTTTTATGTTAATAGAATAAAATGTTAGATTTAAATAATCATATATATGTGCTTGAGAAGCAAGAATGTGTATTTTGATGATTTCCATATTAATCTTCAATGATGATGCATGGTTTTTATATGGAAGGCTTGATGATTTTTTTTTTTAAAAAACCTTGTCTTTGGTTTTCAAACATGATGTATGTTTTTAACATAAGAACAAAACTTGAGCATGCTAATATAAAGTCAATCACATAAATTAAAACTAAAGAAGTTTTAGTTATCTATAAGAATCATTCAAAATTATGTTCAATGAAACCATTGCATAATGATGTAATGAAAATATTAAACATTTTGAAACCATGTTTTAGTGTCATGCATAATGATCATGCTTAATAAATTTCGAAATTATGCATATGAATCCTGTGATTTATGGATTATTGATTTTTACAATAATGGAAGTACCTTATTAATCTTTGTTATAATAAATCTTACACTTTCGGTTTTAAACATTATACATGTTTTTATTTGGTATAAGTGAAATAAAATCATATGAATTGAAACAACTAAAAAGAGGAAAATATTTTTTCCTTGAAAAATTATTTTTCTCTATCCTATTGATCTTGATGTTTATTATGATAAATCTATGTATACCATTTTGAATCTCTTGAAAGTAATGTTGATATTTTGATGATTTTGATGATTTAAATTTGAAATGAGTTTTATCAAAATCATGATATTGATTTCTTGGAATAACATGAGATTACCTTTGATGATCATTTTTATTCATGGAATTTTGGATTCATGACTTGCTCTTACATTTGTTTATGAGATGGTTGAAATCTTTGTACGTTTGAATTCTTCCCTTCTTCTTTCAATTTATGCATGTTATATGTTAAAGATTTAAAACCATGTTTTGGTATCATGCATATCTAAGAAATATTGATGTGACAAATTGAATAAGTTGAAAATGAATGATGATTTTTCTCTTGAATATAACTTGTGATATTTTTTATATAAATCATCATTTTGATTTCTCGACATTCGATACATGAGATTTTATTATAAATCAAAATTTCTCATTAATCGATCTTCTATGATTTTACTTGCTATTCTCTTGAGAGGAGATTTTCTAAATGAATCATGATTTTTCCTTGTGAGTTCTTGGAGTTATTACTTGATTTTTCTTTTAAAACAAGATCTCTTCTTTGTACTCCTATGATTTTTCTTGATATTTTATTTAAAGAAGATATTTACTATATGAATCATGTCTTTTGGTATTCAAATGATCTTATCCTTCATGACATGATTTCTTTGTATTTATGGCTTGCATGGCTTGAAATGTTTTGGTATAATGCATGCAATGATGAAATATTCATAAAGTTAAAATGATGTATGCAATACTTATGATAATAATGTACATGATGTATTTATTGCATATGATGTGTATCATGAATGCTTTAAATGATGAATGTTTGGTATCATGATCAACATGTTGATAAATGCTTAAAAATTTTAATGTTTGAGTATCATGTATGATATGCTTATTAATGATGATTGATTTATTTTTCGGTATCGTGCATGAAAAAGAAGGTTATTGAAATTGTGTATGTTTTAATTTGAATATATAATGATGCACAAATAAAAATGATACTTACCTTTGTCATAATATGAAAATTGATATAAGGGTCTTCCTTTCTTTTTGACAATGACAAAGAGGGACCAAGAATTTCTAGCGTGGACATCATGAAAAGAGGCAAACTAACTAGCTTGCACAATTCAAGATGAAAGCAAAAATTGCACTTCTCAAAAGAGAAGATGCAAATGTAACATTTGCCAAATTGTTTGCTTGCCTCATGTAAAACATTATCTCTTGCTAGTTTGGCATTTTTGCTAGCTTGTATGTTGCAAAACTTGATAACTTTTTCAAACATTTTGCTAGCTTACACTTTGCAAATAAAGCAAACATGACACTTCTAGAAGAAAGAGCTTGTTATTTTGAACATCACAAGCTTGCTTATCTTAAGAAACAAAAATTACAAAAGTGCTATCTTGCCTATCTCAAGAAGCAAAACTTGCAACTTGCACATTGCAATAGGAAGCAAGAATTATGAGCTTACACAAGAAAGCTATCTTGCCTATCTTAAGAGGCAAAAATGCTAACTTATACATCTAGCAAAACTTGACAAATTTGCATATTTCAAGAAGCAAGAGTTGCTTTCTTGAACATCTCAATATTGCTAGCCTGCATGATGATAAAACTTAATATTATGTTTTTCATGCAATGAGTTGAACTTATATTACAAACACAAAGAATAGTTGTACTTCTCCTTTTTGTTGATGACAAAGGGGGAGAAGTATGTTGATGACAAGATATGCATAAGTCTATGCATGAGTTCATAATGACGTGTTGCAAGTATTCATAATGAATATTGCAATGACTTGAATTCAATTTGAATTCAAGGTTCTATCAATATGGCATATTGATAGGGGGAGTTTGTTTAAACTCTAGGAGTCAAGTTTAACTCCGTCATCAATTGGTTGTCATCATCAAAAAGGGGGAGATTATTGAATCTCATATTTTGATGATGAAACCAATTGATAATTATGTTTATGTTTAACTGCATTTTGAGTTATGCAGGTCTACTCGATCAGGATTAGACAATTAAGGCAGGAGGAATTGACGTTGTGCCGGAGGAGATCACGTTAGGATATTGGATGGCAAAAGGCTTCGGACGTTGGGCATCGGGCCAAGAGCGGAATTGCGCCAAGGATATCGGCGTTGCGGAGGTCAACCGTCAATTGGGCAACAAGCCGCAAGAGAGGACGATGCGCCGAAGAATCGGACGAAGCGCCAACTAATGACGTGCCGGGCAACAGAATGTCAATTCGCTTTATAATAATTGTCTAGATCGGAGTAGAGTTTTTGCTTGTGTGTGCAGGATTAACTACGATAACAATGAAGACATAAAGCAAAACAAAGTGTTGGAGTCAAGCACGAAGGATTCATTGCGAGTTCGAGAGTTCGACGGAAGTCCGAAGGTTCATCGGGAATGCTACCGGAACTAGCCAAGAATGAGTAGGGAGCTTGCCGAAGGGTTTTTCGGAAGCTCGCCGGAAGGTTCGTTGGAAGTTCGCGGAGCTCACCGAGAAAGATCAGAGCTTTCCGAAGAAGCTCATCGGAACTCGCCAAGATCAAATTGTGAAGTCTAGGAGCTTTCCGGGAGTCCGTAGAATGGTTTCCGAGAGTTTCTCGGAAGACTGCCGGAAGTTCGCCGGAAGCTCGTTGGAAGAAGTCTTGACTTACAGACTTTGTAATAGCTTAGAAAATGTCTTTAAATTCATAGTTAGTATGTTAATTAGGGTTAGGATTAGGTGTTAATCTTATAACCCAAGTAGGGGCCAATTGGGCCCGAGTTCGGACTGGTTTGAGCCAAGTTTGGAGCCCAACCAGTGAGCTGAATTGGCCTAGGCGGTGGCACCGCTTGGCTGGGCGGTGGCACCACCAGCATCGGGAACATAAGAGAATTCAAATTTTTGGAGCCCAAATTTGAATCTTCTTGAGGCCTATAAATACCCCTCAAGTATCAGCTGAGAATACAACTTTTTAAGCAGTAAGTGATTGAGAGTAAAGTCTTAGAAGAGTCTTTGCTAGTCTTTTTTTCAATTTGCTAGTATTCACCTCATTCTTTCTTGCTGAAAATCTGTAAGAGAGTGAACCGCTTATAAAAGTTGTAAGAGGGGTATTTACCCTTCCCTTTCAAGAGATTTGCTAGTGGAAGGTGGGAGCCTCATCGAAGAGGGGCCTCGCAAGTGGATGTAGGTCATTTGACCGAACCACTGTAAAATCAGCATAATCTCTGGTTTGCATTTACTTATTGTCATTTATATTACTGCAAACCATTTGCTCTTTAATGCTATACTGCTTTGTCTCCGTCTTACTTATCTCTTCAAGTTAAAACGCAATCGAAATGTTTTTAAACGAAAACGTTGCTTTTATCGTACGAAGTTTCCGAAAAGTGTTTAAATCATGAAAAGTTTATCGCACTTCACCGCTGCACTAATTCACCCCCTCTCTTAGTGCCGCTCCGATCCTAACAAGTACCACAGCCCAGAGCACTTGAGAGACCGAGTCCTAACCGATGCCACCGTCGATCGTGACTTTAGGTGCTGAATGGGTTGTTTATCCGGCCCAACTGCCCTATTAAGAGCCCAATTAGCCCCTAACTGAGTTAGTGGGATTACCTCCTAATCCTAACTCAACTAATATACTAACTATGATAATTTAAGACATTAACTATGTAATCTTGGTCCGGTATGTCAATTGTTCTTCTTGCGAGCTTCCGGTGAACTTCCGACGATCTTTTGGTAATGTTCCAGTTGACTCCCGGCAAGCTCCTGGACTTCACGACAATAATCTTGGTTAGTTCTGATGAGCTTCTTTGGCAAGCTCTAGGACTTCTCGATCAATTCTGATAGAACTTCCGACGAACGTCCGGACTTCCGACGAACTCTAGAACTCCCAACGAATTCTCGATCTTGACTCTGACCTAATATCTGCTTCATGTCTTACCGCTATCGTAGTTAATCCTGCACACTTATCTTAACACTTAGATTAGATCAAACAATTTACCAATTGATTTCATCATCAAAATATGAGATTCAATAGCTCTCACCAAAATCCAACCACCTTGTTAAAGGCCCTACCTTGCATGTATCACCTTGTTGCAAATTTGGACATATTACGTATAAATGTCCATTTAAGAGATATAGTCCACATAAATTGATTTGGGTTCCTAAAGAAACCATACAGAACTCTATGCAAAATAATAAGTTAAGTAAACCAATTTTTAAGATACCCAAGGTCAAATGACTACCTAAAAATTACCCTTTTTTATAGAAATATTTACCATTACAAGCTAGGAGCAAGAGATGATACATTGATAGTGAATGCTCAAGGCACATGACTAGAGATCTATCTTATTTCTCTAAGCTCACTAGCCTAGACGAAGGGTATGTCACCTTCGGAGATAACAACAAAGGTAAAATCATTGAGAAAGGAACCATAGGTAATAAATCCAACTTTTTTTATTAAAGATATATATGGTTGATGGTTTAAAGCATAATCTTTTGAGCATTAGTCAATTATATAATAAAGGATACATGATTAAATTTGAATTCAATGCTTGCATTATTGAACAACCACATAAAAACACCTCTATGATTGCCCTAAAATAAAATAATGTATACACTATTGACATTAATGATCTTTGTAATGAAATATATTTTTTAGCTTTGAATGACGATGCTTGGCTTTGGCATAGGAGATTAGGTCATGCTAGCATAAAACCAATCTCTCAAGTCTCGTCCAAAGAACTTCTAAGAGGTATTCCTAATATTAGGTTTGTTAAAAATAATGTGTGTAATATATGTCAACTAGGAAAACAAATAAAAGGTAGTTTCAAACCAAATAATCAAATAACTACTACATCTAGACCATTGCAATTGATCCATATGGATTTATTTGGATCAATTGATACATCAAGCCTAGGAGGTAGCAAATATGTCTTTGTATTTGTAGATGATTATAGTAGATATACTTGGACATGCTTTTTGGCACACAAAAGTGATTGATTTAGGTATTTTTTTAAGTTTTGTAAACTTGTTCAAAATGAAAATGGCTTTATGATTTCATCAATTTAAAGTGATCACGGTGGTGAATTTCAAAACCGTGATTTCTAAAATTTCTATGAATCTAATAGATACAACCACAATTTCTCTACCCCAAGAAATCCTCAATAAGATGGAGTAATAGAAAAAAAAAATAAAAATTTACAAGAAATGACAACAACCATGTTGAACGAACATAGCCAACCCAAATGTTTTTGGGTCGAAGCCGTTAATACGACATGCAATGTCATGAATAGGGTTCTAGTGAGACCATTACTTTCTAAAACTCTTTATGAATCGTGGAATAATAAAAAACCCAACGTTTCATATTTTAAAGTTTTCAGTTATAAATGTTTTTTCTTGAATAAAAAAGATGGCTTAGGAAAGTTTGATACAAAATTCGATGAAGGAATATTTCTTGGCTATTCTTCTATTTCTAAATAATTTTGTATCTTTAACAAAATAACTTTGCTTATAGAAGGGTCTATTCATGTTGTCTTTAATGAAGTTTTCGAACTTAAGAAAAATAAGTTTGATGATGATCTTAATTTTGATGCTTTGAATTTAAATGAACCCTCTCCTCAAACTAGACTTGGATACATCTTCTGAAATATCCTTAACCAAGAATGGAAGTATGTAGATGCTCATCCTAAGGAGCTAATCATTGGATACACATCAAAAGGGGTTCAAACTCATTCTTCTCTTAAAAAATTTTATGCCAACACCGCTTTTCTTTCTCAAATTGAACCTAAATGCATTAATGAGGCTTTGAAAGATGATTCATGGGTTATCATAATGCAAGAAGAGTTGAACCAATTTGAGCAAAATAAGGTGTGGAAGCTTGTTCCTAGGCCAAATGACCATTTAGTTATTAGTACTAAATGGGTTTTTAGAAACAAGCAAGATGAATTTGGTATCATGGTTAGAAACAAGGCTAGATTAGTAGCCAAGGGTTTCAACCAAGAAAAAGGTATCGATTATAATGAAACCTTCGCTCCTATGGCATGATTAGAAGCCATAAGGATGGTCGTTGCCTATGCTAGTAATAATAATTTCAAGTTATTTCAAATGGATGTCAAAAGTACTTTTTTTAATGGCTTCATTTCTGAAGAAGTTTATGTTGAACAACCTCCTGGATTTGAGAATGATAATTTTTTGAATCATGTGTTTAAATAGACTAAAGCTCTCTATGGATTAAAATAAGCCCCAAGGGTTTGGTACGATGGACTTAGCTCCTTTCTTATCCAAAATAATTTTTCTAAAGATAAGGTCGATACTACATTGTTTATTAAAAATTTTGAAAATAATTTTCTTGTTGTTCAAATTTATGTTAATGATATTATTTTTGGTTCTACAAATGAATCATTATGCGAATAGTTTTCCAAGAGTATGAGTCAAGAGTTTGAAATAAGTCTAATGGGTGAACTAACTTTCTTTTTAGGCTTACAAATCAAACAACTTAGTGATGATATTTTTCTTAGTCAAACAAAATATGCGTTATACTTGTTAAAATGATTTAATATGGATAGTTCAAAAGCTATCAATACTACTATGAGTATCTCCACTAAGTTAGACATTGATGAAAGTGGAGAAAGCTTTGATCAAAAAACTTATAGGGGTATGATAGGTAGTTTACCATATCTCACCACAACTAGACCGGACATCATATTTAGCGTAGGACTTTGTGCTAGGTTTCAATCGAATCTTAAGATATCTCATCTTAAATCAATTAAAAGAATTCTTGGATATATTAAAGGAACCACAAATCTAGGATTCTAGTATCTAAAATCCGAAAACTTTGAACTAATTGCTTACGTTGATGCAGATTTTGCTGGATGTAGAATAGATAAAAAAAAAGCACATCTAGAATATGTCAATTCTTAGGTCATGCACTTGTCTTTTAGACTTCCAAGAAACAAAACTCGATTGTATTATCTACAACCAAAGCCGAATACATAGCGGTAAGTGCATATTATGCATAAGTTGTATGGATGAAAAATACATTAGAAAATTATAAGATTCACCTTAAAAACATTTCCATAAAATATGATAACACGAGTGCAATATGTCTAACAAAAAATCCTATTCAATACTCTAGAACTAAACATATTAACATTAGACATCATTTCATAAGATATTATGTTCATAACCATAACATATCTTTAGAGTTTATTGATACGAAATATCAATTAACCAATATCTTTATAAAGACTTTAAATGAAGAACAATTTGATTTTATTAGAAGAGAGCTAGGGATGTTAAATTGTCTTAATACATGAGTTTATTATATTTCCTTTTCAGACTATCTTCCTCTTAATTCATCTAGGGATGCTCCATCACTTAATGATTTTTGATATACTTAATGTATTTCATTAACAAATACACTTCTCATGGATTTCACTATTGTGAATTTTTAATGAGAAATAGATTTGATTTATAAAGTTTTATTCATGAATTTCTTTTTCATATGATGCTCCCTTCCCATGAATTCTTCCTTACTCTTCTCATGAAAGATGAATTTTATGAATTCACATGGATATCTTGATCCTTGAAAGATGAATTTTAGTGTGTGATGACTACTTGCAAAGAATGACAATTTGATTTCATATGGATATCTTGATCGTTTACATGAATCCCTTTTCTTTGTTAAAATTGAAACATGATTTAATGAAACTCATTTATTACTTTGAATTTGACTTGATTCAAATCATTTCATGTATTTTGGTCTTAATATATTCTTTTCTTACCTTTCTTCATCTTCTTCTTATTTTTATGACAAAAAGAAGAAAGAAACTTGCACATCTAAAGAAGAACCAAAAAGCCCTTGAGTAAAAATATTAGTTTATCTAAAAAGATTATCATGCAAAGTTTTTGCTTACCTTTCTTTATGGCTTGGATAAATTGGTGTGAAACTTGCTTAATTTTGTTTACTATACTTGTATTGTTGAATGATTCTCCTTTTTGTTGATGATAAAGGGGGAGAAATGATACCAAAATGTGGTAAATTGATGACAAATTGTAGATACTTGAAATGTTTCATGAATGCTTAATAATTGTCTATTATTATGATAAGGCATCATGAGCTTAATTTGCTATTTACAATTGATATTATGCCTCAGAATGATGAATTACTATCTTTTATCAGGAATTGTCATCATGCTAAATTTCATATTTGAAATTCGTATCATACTTGAAAATGATGATTGTTTATTATCATTAGACTTGAAAATGGATGTCAAGCTTTGACATCATTTTTTATTGATAAATACGTGATATCATATTTTGAATTGGCAAATCATGATAAGTATCATGATGTGCATGTTGATAAGTTTAAATGAATATAACTTATCAGTTTGATGCTTGAATTCAAAGGTCATGAATTTAAGAGTGTCTTTTCTCAAGTATGACATATAGATAGCGGGAGTTAAGGTTAACTCCGTCATCAATTGATTATCATCATAAAAAGGTGAAGATTATTAAATCTCAGATTTTGATAATGAAATCAATTAGTAAAGTATTTGATCTAATCTATATGTTAATATAAGTGTGCAGGATTAACTACGATAGCAGTAACGCATAAAGTAGATGTTGGGCCAAAGTCAAAGATCGGACGATACATCAAAGGTTCGTACGATGTGCCGGAAGTTTGCTGGAAGCTCGTCGAGAGTTCATCGGGAGTTCGCTGAGAGTTCACCGAAAGTTCACCTAGAAGTTCGTTAGAAGATCACCGAAAGAATAATCGATATATTGGACAAAGATTGCTTGTTTAAATGTCTTAATTATTATAGTTAGACCTTTAGTTAAGTTAGGATTGGGAGGTAATTCCACTAACTCAGTTAGGAGCCAACTAGGCCCTTAATTGGGATGAATTAGGCCGGTTGAATAGCCCATTCAACACTTGAAGTCATGACCGGCGGTGGCACCGCTTGGTGACTCAGTCTCCCAAGTAGTTTGGGCGATTGTACTATTGGCAGTTATTGATGTCAGGCGGTGGCACCGCCCCTATCAGGTGGTGGTACCGCTAGAGCTCGGTCTCCGAGCTTTGTCAAGCGGTGGTACCACATAGACTGGGCGGTGGTACTACCTAGTGTTTGTTTGTAGGCAGTGGTACCTCCCAATAGTGGCAATGGTACCTCCCAATAGTGGCAATGGTACCGCCAGTACCCTGAAATCCATGGATGTGACACATTTTAGCTCCAATTCTAAAGTTATTAGGGCCTATAAATATCCCACACTTTTCTATATGAAAGGGCATAAAAGTGTGAACAATATCTTAAAATCTTGGGGTGTTAAAAGTGTTACAAAAGTGCAAAGAGTCCTCCTCCTCCCTTTCTAGTGTTGTGATCATTCAAGAGAGGTGTGAGGCTTCTAAGGGTTATCTCCTAAACCCGTGAAAAAGAGAAAGCACTGGTGGTTGGTCTTTGCCTATTAAAGAAAGACCATTAGTGGATGTCAATGATCTCGATGGAGGAGGAATCAAAAGTGGATGTAGGTCACAACGACCGAACCATTATAAATTCTGGTTTGCATTTCTATTATTGTTATTTACTTACTTTGTAATTGCTTCACTTCCTCTTTACTTAGCTCTTACTTCCATTATGAATAAACACGCTTTCAAGTTATCTTCCGATATCAATTGTTTAACATACGAAGATTTTTAAATAAATATTTTTTATCCGCTACACTAATTCAACCCCCCCTCTTAGTGCCGACTCGACCCTAACAAATTTGGCCCTAAATAGAGCTGAATTGGGTTGGTTGGATGGTCCATTCAGCCACTTGGAGCCACATCAGGCAGTGGCACTGCCCAAACTAGGCAATGGAATCACTTGAGGCTCGGTCTCCTAGGTGGTCTGGATGGTGGTACCACCGACAGTTAATGCTGTTAGGTAGTGGTATCGCCAAGCCTAGACTCCAAGGCTTTGTCAGGTGATGGTACCACCTAGTACTAGCGGTAGTACTGCCAGTACCCCGGAAACCCGAAATGAGACATTTTTTGGCTTTATTTTTGAAGTCATTAGGGCCTATAAATACCCCACTCTTACCTGCATGAAAGAGTACGAAAGAGCGAACAAAAGTCTTTATATTTTGGGTTGTAAAAGTGTTGAAAAAGTGCTAAGTGATCATTTTAAAAGAGGTGTGAGGCTTGTAAAGGTTGTCTCCTAAACCTGTGATCAGTTTGCAGGCAGTGGTACCACCCAGTACTAGTGAAAGTACCGCCAGTATCCCAGAAACCCGGAATGAGACACTTTTTTCTCCATTTATGAAGTTATTAGGGCATATAAATACCCCATTCTTACCTGCATGAAAGAGTATAAAAGAGCGAACAAAAGTCTTGATATTTTGGGTTGTAATAGTGTTGAAAAAGTGCTAAGTGATCATTCTAAGAGAGGTGTGAGGCTTATAAAGGTTGTCTCCTAAACTTGTGAAAGGAGAAAGAGTTGTAAAAGGGTAGTTGGTCTTCGTCCATTGAAAGAAAATCATTAGTATATACCAATGGCTTTGACGAAAGAGGAATCGGGAGTGGATGTAGGTAACGACGATCGAACCACTATTAATTTGGTGTGCACTCTCTTTCTACTCTTCATTAATGTTGTTTTTTGTTATAATTGCTTATTATATTTACTTCAAGTGAAGCACACTTTCGGTATGATTTTCGATACCGATTTCATCGAATCAAACTTTCCAAATCATTGAAGTTTTCCAAATCAACGTAATTTTTATCATAAGCGCTAATTCATCCCCCCTCTTAGTGCCGATTTTGGTCCTAACAGTTGGTATTAGAGCCAAGATTTTTCTCATTTGATCTAACACCCAAGAGAAGTGACTTTTACTAGCAATCAAGATGGTCTTTCTATCACTTGTCCTCCTATGTTCAGTGGGATGGACTACATATATTAGGCAACTAGAATGAGAATTTTCTTGCTCTCTATGGATTTCGAGTTGTGGAACATTATGAAAGTTGTTTTGAGAAGTCTTCTAAACCAACAAACGAATTGAATGATTTAGAAAAGAAGACTTTCTCCTTGAATGCTAAAGCAACAAACACTTTGATTTGTGCTCTTGGTAAAAACAAATTTAATCGGGTTTCTACATGCAAAAGTGTACATGATATTTGGCACACACTCGAAGTTACACACGAAGGCACAAGTAGAGTTAAAGAGTTAAAAATAAATCTTTTGGTTCATAGTTATGAGTTGTTTCACATGAAACCAAGTGAGACTATTAGAGATATGTACATCCGTTAATAGTCTAAAAGCACTTGGTAAAAGTTTTTCTGACTTTAAACTTGTTAACAAGATATTAAGATCTTTTCCAAAAAGTTTGGATCCTAAAGTAATGACAGTACAAGAAGCAAATGACCTAAATAACTTTTTGCTTGAAGAACTTATCAGGTCCTTGATGACCTATGAAATGACGTATATAGCATATGACGAACTTGAGAACATCCTTCCAAAGAATATGAAGGACATAACACGTAGAACCAAAGAAGGTCACTTGGGTGAAAACTCAAGTGATGATGATGATGATGATAATGATGGTGATGATGATGATAATGGTGAAAACTTGGCACTCCTTACAAGAAAATTTAAAATTTTCTTAAGAAAGAAAAAAAAATACATAAGAACAAAAGTGAACTAAAAAAGGACTAAATAATATGCTATGAATTCAAGAAAATTGGGGCACTTCAAAAATGAATGTCCCCAAGTGAAGAAGAAATTACCAAAGAAAAAGAAAGCACAAAAAGCTACTTGGGACAACTCAAGTGCATCCAAAGATGATGAACCAACTAACAAAAAAGAAGTTGCTAACTACGTATTAATGATGTTTGACGATGAGATAAGTGACTCAAGTGAAGCTCATTTATCTTTTGATGAATTATTAAGTGCTTTTCATGATTTGTTTGATGAATATAAATTAGTTGGTAAAAGATATAAATTATTGAAAAAGGCTTATGCTTCTCTTTCTAGTGAACTTGAAAAATTAATAAATGAGCATGATAAGTATATGTTAACTCCTTGTACTCAATGTGAAGAGTTAGAGTCATTTAAAAAGAACATTTTATTACTACAAGAAATATTAGAAAATTTTAAAATAGGTAACAAATATTTAAACATGATCCTTGCTGATAAGGGTCATGTTCATAGAAAGGAAGGAATTGGCTTTGTGAGCAACACTCAATAAAAACCAACTATCTTCCTCAAAGGACCTACATTACATGTCTCACTTAGAGAAAAAAATATTTTTAATGAAAAATATGGTTATTTTGCCTACAAATGTCCATTTAAAATGTATAGTCTATACAAATTAGTTTGGGTTCATAAAGGAACTATAAATCACTCAATGATAGGTAGGTATATTTATAAGAGACCTAAAGTTAAATGGGTACCTAAAAGAAAACCCCATTTTCTTGTAGATGTGTTTACAATCATAAGTTAGGAGCAAGAGATAGTACCTTGATAGTAGATGCTCAAGGTACATGACAAGAGATCCAACACACTTTTCTAAGCTCACTAGCCAAGATGAAGGATTTGTCACATTCAGAGATAACAACAAAGAAAAAAATATTGGTAAAGGAAATATAGATAACAAATCAAACATTTTAATTTAAAATATTTTATTAGTATATGGTTTAAAATATAACTTGCTAAGTATTAGTTAATTGTATGATAAAGGTTATAACATCAAATTTGAATCTAATACTTGTATTATAAAAATATCACACATAAATAAATCTTTAATTGCCTTAAGGACCAACAATGTTTATACTATTGATCTTGATGAGTTTTGTGATGAAACTAACTTTTTGGTTTTAAATGATGATGTATAGCTTTGGCATAGAAGATTAAGCTATACAAGTATGAAACTAATTTCATAAATTACAACTAAAGAACTTGTAAGAGGTATGCCTAAAATTAACTTTGTCAAAGATAAAGTTTGTGATGCATGTCAACTAGGAAAATAAATAAAAGTAGTTCAAGTCAAAGAATCAAATAAGCACTTCTAGACCACTACAATTGATCCATATAGATTTATTTGGACCAATTGATATAACAAGCCTAGGAGATAGTAAATATGCTTTTATAATTATTGATGATTATAGTAGATATACTTGGATATACTTTTTGGCACACAAATGTGATTGCTTTAAATATTTTTTAAAATTTTATAAATTAGTTTAAAATAAAAAGGGTTTTATGATTGCCTCTGTTCGAAGTTATCATGGTGGTGAATTTCAAAACTATGATTTTAAAAACTTTTATGATTTAAATGAGTATAACCATAACTTCTCTACTCCAAGAAACTCTCAATAAAATGGAGTTGTTGAGAGAAAAAATAGGAGTTTACAAGAAATGACAAGAACCATACTTAATGAGCATAACCTACCCAAATATTTTTGGGTTGAAGTCATTAACACGACATGCTATGTCATGAATGTGAAACAACAAAAGACCAAATATTTCATATTTTAAAGTTTTCAGTTGTAAATATTTTATTTTAAATGAAAAAGATGTCTTAGGAAAATTTGATATAAAATCCGATGAAGGTATTTTTTTTTGTTATTCCTCTATGTCTAAAGCTTTTTGTATCTTTAATAAAAGAATTTTGATTATAGAGGAATCTATTCATATTATTTTTAATGAGCTTCCCGAATTTAAGAAAAATGATTTTGATTGTGACTTTAATTTAAATATTTTAAATTTGAATGAAAACTCTTCTCTCCCAAGCAACTTGGATGCATCTGCTTCCAAAGAATCCTTATCTAAGGATTGGAAGTATGTAGATGCTCATCCTAAGGAGCTAATCATTGGAGATACATCAAAAGGTATTTAAACTCATTATTCTTTTAAAAAATTTATGCGAATATAGCCTTTTTATCTTAAATTGAATCAAAATGCATTAACGAAGCCCTAAAAGATGATTCATGGGTTATTGCAATGCAAGAGGAGTTAAATCAATTTGAGAGAAATGAGGTGTGGAAGTTTGTTCCTAGACCTAGTGACCATTTAATAATTAGTACTAAATGGATCTTTAGAAACAAGCAAGATGAACTTGGTATCGTTAGTAACAAGGCTAGATTAGTGGTCAAATATTTCAACCAAGAAGAATATATCAATTATAAAGAAATCTTCGCTCTTGTGGCTAAACTTGAAGCTATAAGGATTCTTCTTACTTATGCTAGTGGTAATAATTTTAAGTTATTTCAAATGGATATTAAAAGTGCTTTTCTTAATAGCTTTATTTCCGAAGAAGTTTATGTTGAACAACCACCCAGATTTAAGAATACTATTTTTTTAAATCATGTTTTTAAGTTATCTAAGATTCTATATGGTTTGAAACAAGCCTAAGGACTTAGTTCCTTTCTAATTAAGAATAAGTTTTTGAAAGGCAAGGTTGATACCATATTATATATTAAATATTTTAAAAGTAATTTTCTTATAATTCAAATTTATGTTGATGATATTATTTTTGATTCTAAGTCTTTATGTGAATATTTTGTCAAAAGTATGAGCCATGAATTCGAAATGAGCTTAATGGGTGAATTAACTTTTTTCTTAGGATTACAAATTAAGCAACTAAGGGATGGAATTTTTGTTAGTCAAACTAAATATACTTTAGATCTATTAAAATGGTTCAATATGGATAGTTCTAAAGCTATTAATGTTGGGAAATCTATTGGTCGGCATCTCATGCACATCGGAAAACAAAAACAAAACTAGATTTTCCAAAGTTAAGTATTAGGTCGTTATGCGATGATTAGTGTGCGAGAAAATCGTAAAATAAAAAAATCACAAGTATCATGTTAGAACTGTTACCTAGGGAGATAATATCTCCCCAAAATTTCCAGATCCAATGAAGTAGATGAAGGAGCACTATCATACTCCTCTTTAGTAGTGATTCATATGACAGACGCGACGACGATACTCAGGTCACTACGGGATCTTCCTCTCTATACGCACCATAAGGCTACCAAAGCCAAGGAGGAGGAGAGGAGGCTGAGGAGAATAGGAAGGGCAACTACCAATAACTCTAGCCTATGAATCATGAAGTTCCTCCTATTTATAGAGGTGCAAGCAGCTTAACCGTTAATAGATCTTATCCACATTGGATCTTTATCCAATTATCCAATTGGATCTCTATCCAATTATCTAGTTGGATCTCATCCACGTATCCAATTGGATCTTATCTAATTATCCAATTGGATCTTATCTACATGATCCAAACTGGGGCTACATGGATATCTTATACCCGCACCTCGACTCGTCGTAACATCCACCGTGTAACCCTCTAGACAGCCCGATATCGAACTGGCCATGAGTCGATCTTGTCAGAACTCCTTTTGACTAAGAACTCCTTCTAATATAGTGAATTATTATTTCAATAATAATTTACTTGACTCATCGACTATGGTCGTAGTAGGCCACTATGCCATAGTCCCCAAACATTATAGGAGGATCTAATCTATCAGACCTATCTATCCACAGTTACCATATGTCTATAGTCCCTCATTCATCTAATATCCTAGAGACCGTATATTGGACATGGTAATGTCAAGCCTATATGGAATCTTGTCCGAGTCTCGCTCTAATTAGATTCTCTCGGAGAACTCCTTCTCTCTTAATCGGAATGACCCTAGCTAGGGATTTTGTCTAAGTAAACACATATGGGATATTTCTCTTATGATACCAAGGGAGGATGATCCTCTATTGATACTCAATTGCCTTCAGAAGGTTGGCTACCATTCCCGAGAACATACTATACCAGATCTAAAACTTTTCAAACTTATAAGTTTGGCATCAAAGAATGAAGTATTCAAACAAGGCATTTTTGGTGTCTTAAGTCTAAAGACCAGACACATAACTGAGACCTGGAATCGCTATCTTATTAGGATCAAGAGCCGCACTAAGAGGGGAGGGGGGGATGAATTAGTGCAGTGGAAAATTCTTTTATTTCGTAAAATATATCATATGTTCGATGAAAATCGATTCAGAAAGATAGTAACTTGAAATGTAAGAGAGCATAAGCGTAGTGAAAGTAAGATGAGGAGGAGAAGAAGTTTGCTATAAAATGATTTATAGTTAAAGTAAATTGCTCAAAACGAAATGCAAACTAGAATTTAGAGTGGTTCGGTCAATTTAACCTACATCCACTTTCAGATTTCTCCTCCGTTAAGGTCACCGGCATCCACTAAAGGCCTTCCTTCAATAAGTGAAGACCAATCACCTTTTACAGCTCTTTTTTCTTTTGTCGGGTTTAGGTACAAGTTTCACACCTCTCTTGAATGATCTCAAAACTTAGAAAGGGAGGAGGACTCTAGCACATATTTACAACACTTTTACACCCCAATAACTCAAGATTATAATCACACTTCGGTGCCTTTTCATGTAGAAAAGGGTAAGGTATTTATAGGCCCCAATGGCTTTAAAAAATGGAGCACAAAAGTGTCTCATCTTGGATTTTCGAGGTACTGGTGGTACCACCGTCATTACTGAGTGATACCACCACTTGACACCTGACATTGGGTGGTACCACTGCCTAGAATTCCTGAGGTGTTGCTTTCCAGGCGGTGCCACCATCGGCCAAGAATTCAGCTTCCTGGTTGGGCCTTGAATCCAGCCCAAACTAGCCCAACTCTGAGCCTAGTTGGCCCCTAATAGAGTTGATGGGATTACCTCCCAAATCAACTTTAATTATCGTTCTAACTATGATTAAGGCAAGCATGGTCCGGTACGTCGATTTTTCACTCGACGATCTTCCGGCGAACTTCTCGACGAGTCTTCTGGTGAGCTTCCGACGAACTCCCGACCAACTCTCGGCTAGTCTTCTAGCGTTCTTCCGGATATCTCTCGATGAGCTTTCGTTGAGTCTTCCAACGTGCTTCCAGTGATCTCACGATGAACTCTCAGCAAGCTCTCGGTATATCATCCGAGTCTTCGACTCCGGCCCATCATCTGCTTTATGTCTTACTACTATCGTAGTTAATCCTACATACTTATCTCAACACATGGATTAGATTAAATAATTTACCAATTGATTTCATCATCAAAATCCGAGATTCAACAATCTCCCCCTTTTTGATGATGACAACCAATTGGTGATGGAGTTAATCTTAACTCCCCCTATCTATATGCCATAATTGAGAAAAGAAACTCTTGAATTCAAAGCTTTTGAATTCAAGCATCAAATTGATAATTTAGACTTATTATCATTATGCACATCATGATTTACCAAATCTAAAGATGATACCACATATTCATCGATAGAAATGATGTCAAGGCATGACATCCATTTTCGAGTCAAAATCATAAAAAATTTTAGCATCAAAGTAAGCACGATATTGCATCATCATACTCATCATTTGAAGAGATAACATGGAAATCAAAGCATAGAATTGCAATCATCAAAGTAAGTAGCATTTTAAGTTTACAACATCAAGGCAAACAACATAGGATTACAACGTCAAAGTAAGTAGAATAAAAGAAGAGGATTTCATCCATTTCTCCCCCTTTGTCATCAGCAAAAAGTCATAATTAATTATTCAGGTGGTGGCCAGTCAAAATGTCTAAACAGGGTATTGAGTTATTGATGAATCTGTTGCAACTCCATCAAAATTTGATCTTGGCATTGTTCAAGTCAATCTTAACATTGTTCAAATCGATCCATCTGAGTCCTTATGTCATCGATAGATGAGGGAGGTGCTTGCTCTATTGGAGGTGATTCCTTAAAGGGACTAGTTGGAGAAGATTGATTACCCCTAAAAATTAGTGTTTCAGGTTTTGGTTCAGGTTTGAGGAGATCAGCCCTTCTAGGTAGTCTAGTCCATATACCATTTCTGAATGTACATCTCATCTGTTGAAGTAGATTTCTATTTATGATACTAAATCTATCTAGTTTTATAACTTCTTTGGGTGGAATAGCAATATCATAGGCATGGAGTAGTCTTGTGATTAAGCTACCATATGGAAGTATCATGTCCCTTTTTGATAATTCAATTATGTTTTGTTGGATTAGGTAACCAAAACAATTGTTATGTCTCTTCATAATCCAAAACATGGTTTTTAATTCCATTTGGCGTACTTCATCATGATGATATTATTTTGGGAGAATGATGCTTATCAGGATGTGATGAAGTATTTTGGTGCTTAAGGGTAGTAAATGTTCGTAGCTTTTTGGAAGAATAGTTAAGTTAGGATTACCAAAAATTGTTCCTAAGGCATCAACGTAAGTAGTTCCAACTGTTTCTTCATCCCATTGTCCTTTAAAATAACACCCTATTTTGTTTACTGGAATTCCTATGATGTTACAAATTGATCTATCTATAATGGGTATATGATGTCCTAATAGATAGATAGATACCCTTTCTTCTTCATCTATATGTAAATTATTATAAAATAGCCTAAATAAGTCTAGGGTAGATAGGTTCACTCATTTGAAGAATTGGGGGAATGTCTAGATTAATTAGCAAACCATTGAATAGGTTCTAAATCACTTAATTCGTCTAAATCAATATATTTACCCGTATGAACATGTCTAGACTCTATGTATAAAAATTTCAGGGCATGTTGATTAAAATTGAAAAGTAGGGAGTCATAATTTTCATCTAATCTCCTCTTCCCTTTGTCCCTAGAGGATCTTCTAGAACCATTGAGACTATAATAATGAAGGCAAATAAGGAGCAAGAACAAGTAATACAAAGGAGAATCAATTTGGTGTAGAGATTACCTTAGTAGTTCTCCTTTCCGGTGATCTTTAAAAGAATGTCAGAGATTGATCCTTGATCTAGTGGGAAGTGGGGATTTTTGAGTTGCTCGAGGGAGAGCAATAGGTTTGGAGCTGTTTAGATGAGTGCAGAATGTGTTGGGGTCAGTTCTACAACCATCCCTAACTTGTGTTTATAAGGGGGCAGGTTGCGAGCGGTGGCACCGCTAGCTGGGCTGTGCTACTGCCTGCCACCCGTGACATCTGGTAGTGCTACCGCCAATTGGGCGGTGCCACCGCCTACAGGCAATAAGCACTGCTCACATAGTTGTGTGGGGGGGAGGGGGGTGATACCAATTCACATATAACCACACAACCTTATCATGCAAGATTTTTATTATTATGAACCACACAACCTTATCATGTAAAATTTGCATCATAAGAAAAGAAAATTCATATTGAAGATTGTATGTTCATGATTTATCATATAAAATGCATACCATACTCAAACATTATATTGAACTCGTATTGTAAAATGCATACCATAAGTTTATGATTCATCATTTGTACGTAAACATCGTAAAAACTCATATAGAATAATGCATATGGCTCATTGCGCATACTATAAGATCATGATTTAGGTGAGTGATCAAGAAGTCTAAAAATAAAAATTTATTAAATTCATGCATTCAGATAGTTTAACATCCCTAATTCCCTTCTAATGAAATCAAATTGTTCTTCATTTAAGGATTTTGTAAAGATATCGACTAATTGATATTTCGTATCAATAAACTCTAATATTATATCATGATTATTAACAAGATCTCATATGAAGTGATGTCTAATGTTAATGTGTTTAGTTCTAGAGTGTTGAATAGGATTTTTTGCTAAGAATATTGTACTAGTGTTATGTTAAGACCCTAAAGTCTTATCATCGCTCTGATACCAAATGATAAGACCCTCGTAGAAGAGATGGGAGAAAAGGGAATGATAATGATCGCTTCGAAGGGATCGGCCCTCCTTGATCTCTTCGAGGGGATCGGCTCTCCTTGATTGCTTCGAGGGGATCGGCCCTCCTTGATCTCTTCGAGGGGATCGGCCCTCCTTGATCACTTCGAGGGGATCGGCCTCCTAGGGTTTGTCCAAAGACAATAGTATTTTTTATAGATTACTGAAAAGAAGCAGTTACATCCCTATTTATATAGTTCCACCCAAAGTCCATCAGGACTTGAACTCTAATAATAAATAAATATTAGATAAACCTCTACTTGACTCTAACTGAACCAAACTGACTCAATAAACAAATGTACTAAACAGACTCAATAAACATTATTCAAAAGCTCAGAAAAAGGATCCTAACAGTTCCTCCCTCTTCAAATCAGCCTTGTCCTCAAGGCTCAACAGCATCGATCTCGGGGAGCTTGTCTTTTAGCACTTCAGTCATAGGCTATCTACAACGTATTACAACCCATTGATCAATTAAGTATGGTCTTCACTTTTTGACAATGTAAGCAATAGGTCGATCTTTCAGTGTAGTAATCATTGTAAGAAATTCCTGACCTTTGCTATCATAAGTTAAAATCCGTCCATCAGCTTCGAATATATCACAGCCTTCAATGTGGTGGGCTAATTGGGCTGTAACTTTCCTGTCCATAAAATTATTAGTGCTATCTGTATCAATCAAAATAGTGACAGGTTGATGCTTCAAAGTTCCTCCGATTTTCATAGTTTGTGAGTTAGCATAACTAGCCAATGCATGCACTGTATGTGTGATGGCTTCAATATCTTCATCAGTTTTCATATCTTTATGATTGGAGTCCAACTCTTTTACTTCTGGTTCCTCTCTAATTGGCTCAATCATCAGAAGTTGCCCTTGTTTACATCGGTGCTCCATACTCCACTTTTCATCATAGTACAAACCCTTTGCTGATCTTTCCTTAAGTTCTTCTTGGGTTAGTCTTCGGGTGTCAAGGCTTTGGTTGGGAATAGATAGGGCTGGTGGCTTACCGATTATCTAGTTATTCTCACTTCTGTTTCTATGATTTTCTCTGTTGATTTTTTTCTCATGTAGATGTGCGAATGAGATCGCAGCTATCATAGTGCAAGGTTGATGAGCCTTAACTTCACATCGGATCTCTGGAATAAAACCTTCAATAAATGTATCCAGAAGTTGTCGTTCCGACCAATCTCTATCTTGATTTGATAATCTTTCAAACCTACTCTAGTATTCCAACACTGTAGAAATCTGACAAATTTTTTAGAGTTGTCCATCCACCTTCATGTATGAGTAGATTGTGTTACAATCTTGAGGCTCTTTTCTAGTATTTCTAGATCTGTGCAATGTAGAACTCCCACCTTGTTGAAATTTACTGAGGCTCCCTAGTAAGTCCTTTTTGAAATCATTAAGTACTTCTTGTAATCGGTTCTCAATTCTAATTTCCATTGCTTCCATTTGTGCTTTCACTGAGTTATCGGTGGCCATTTCGTAAGACTGCAAATCTGTAATCTCAACTCCTATTTTTGGTATTGGTCAAGGGCATCAATCACTGTCGATGTCAAGTTGCCGAGGAGGTGGATGTTAAGGGCAGTGCTGCGGTCGCTACGTTGGAGGAAGAGTAGCTGCCCTGTTTCTATCGCTGCGTGAGGTGAGAGCGCTGGGGTTGGAAGGCGACTGCGTTGATGTGGCTGCAACTGCTGCGACCCAAGGGGAGATCGCCGAGCAACGGGGTTGAGGCTGTGGTGATGGCAACCTGTGGTGATGGCAACCTGCGGCTGTGGCAGAATATGCTAAGCAAGGGGGAGGCAGCGTTGAAGCGGTCGGGGTTGAGAAGAAGAATCGGTGTTGCGTGCGCTGTTGGGGTTGAGGTAGGGCAGCATACTTGCTGCGGTTGCTGCGTTCGCTGTTGGAGGGCGGCTGCTACAGAACGAGGGGTTAGTCGTTGGCCAAGACCAACGGCGGCGGTGGTCGTTGGCCAAGAACTGTGGTGATTGGTGGCTGCGGCAAAAAATGCAAAGTTACTCTGTTGTGGTCGCCACGAAGAGGGCAAGTCGAGCGACTACAGCTGCGACAGTTACGACCTAAGGGAAGGCAGTGACGGTGGTGCGGCTGAGGGCTGCGGAGGTAGCGATGGTGGCGCGGTTGTGGCAGCGTCGCCGATGGTAGAAGTGACGAGGGGGTTGGTTCGCTGGCCGGGAAGCAGCGGCCGTGGTCCTTCTCGCTCAAGCAGGGTGGAGCATCTAGGAGGGAAGGCTGCTGGCCGGGGAGCAGCGGCGACGGTGGTCGCTGGCCGGAATGCAGCGGCTGTGGTGAGGCTGGCCGAAAGCAGGGGAGGCAGGGGCCCCTTTCGACCAGATGGGCTTCGAAAGGGAGAGGATGTGGTTGTGGCGGGTACGGCGCAACGAGGAGGGGACGTTGCTGGCTGGGGAGTGGCGGTCGAGCGGCCGAGAAGCAGCGGCGGCGGTGGAGAAGGAGGAGTCGGCGGTGTCGCGTTTGGGAACAAGGGCAACCGGTGAGTTGCCCTGTTTCTGTCACTACGGATGCAGAGCAAGGAGGATCGGCGGCTGGGAGGCGTGCCGCGGTCGTCGCACGGTGGCTGGCAGCGGTGGTGGCTCGGCAACGAAGGAGAGGGGTGGCGTTGAAGTGGCTGAGATGCAGCGGCGGCGGTAGAGGCAACCGGCGCCTGCGGCAGCAGAGGAACCGGCGGCTGCTCTGTTTTTATCGCACCACAGAAACAGCGACGCCGACAGATCGCGCGGCTGAAGCTGCAACCGAGGTAAGGCAGCGATGGCGGGGCGGCAAGGGCAGCATCGCTGACGGTAGAAGCGGCGATGGGTGGTCCGCTGGCTGGGAAATGGCGGCCGCGGCCCTTCTCGCTCGAGCGAGATGCGGGCAGCGAGGTCGCTGGCCGGGGGGGGGGTGAGGGCAGCGGCGACGGTGGTGGCTGTCGGCTGGGTAGCAGCGGCGGCGGGTGGGCTGGCCGGAAACAGGGGTCCGGCAGGGGAAGCAGGGGTGGCAGCGGCTTCTTCTTCTTCCTCTTGCTTTTTTTTTTTTTTTCCAAAGATAAAGATAACTGTAGCAAAGGGCAGCGGCAACGCAGAGGTTCCTTCTATGTTGAGAAGGATCAGTGTTCGTGACCGTCGGCTTCACCCTTCCTCACACAATTTTTTTTTTTGATTGGCACGACAATACTGCAACGAGAATGTCAAGGATTACTGCTCTAATACCAAATGTTAAGACCTTAAAGTCTTATCGTCGCTCTGATACCAAATGATAAGACCCTAAAGTTTTATCGTCGCTCTGATACCAATTGATAAGATCCTAAAACCTTATCGTCGAAGAAATGGGAGAAATAAAGATGATAATGATCACTTCGAGGGAATCGACCTCCTTGATCGCTTCGAGGGGATCGAATTTCATAATCATGTTATCATGTTATCACACTTTATAGGTATATTTTTCAGATCAATTTCATAATCCTTTAAAGTGTTTTTCATCTATATAACTTGAGCACAACATGCACCTGTAGCTATGTACTCAACTTCGATTGTAGATAATGCAATCGAGTTTTATTTCTTGGAAGACTAAGAAACGAGTGTGTGTCCTAAAAATTGACACGTTCCGGATGTGCTTTTTCTATCTAAACTACATCAAACAAAATTCACATTAGCATAACCAAGTAATTCAAAGTTCTTAGATTTATGATACCATAATTCTAGTTTAGGAGTTCCTTTTAGGTATCTAAATATCCTTTTAACATCTTTTAAATGAGATTTCTTAGGGTTAAATTGAAATCTAGCATAAAGTCCTACGCTAAACATGATGTCTGGTCCAATTGCGGTGAGGTAAAGCAAACTACCTATCATACCCCTATAAGCTTTTTGATCAAAGCTTTCTCCACTTTCGTTAATGTCTAACTTAGTGGAGGTACTCATAGGAGTGTTGATAGCTTTTGAACTATCCATGTTAAATTTTTTTAGCAAGTCTAAAGCATATTTTGTTTGATTAAGAAAAATACCATTGCTAAGTTGTTTAATTTGTAAGCCTAAAAAGAATGTTAGTTTCCCTATTAGGCTTATTTCAAATTTTAGACTCATGCTTTTGGCAAATGATTTACATAAGGATTCATTTGTAGAATAAAAAATAATGTCATCAACATAAATTTAAATAATAAGAAAATCATTTTCAAAATTTTTAATAAACAATGTAGTATCGACCTTGCCTTTAGAGAAATTATTATGAATTAGAAATGAGTTAAGTCTCTCAACCAAGCCCTTGGGGCTTGTTTCAATCCATAAAGAGCTTTAGTCAATTCAAACACATGATTAGAAAAATTATCATTCTCAAATCCAAGAGGTTATTCAACATAAACTTCTTCCAAGATAAAGCCATTAAGAAAAGTACTTTTAACATCCATTTGAAATAACTTAAAATTATTACTACTAGTATAGACAAAGAGCATCCTTATGGCTTCTAATCATGCCACAAGAGCGAATGATTCTTTATAATTGATACCTTCTTCTTGGTTGAAACCTTTGGCCACTAATCTAGCCTTGTTTCGTACCACGATACCAAATTCATCTTGCTTGTTTCTAAAGACCCATTTAGTATCAATAACTAAATGGTTATTTGGTCTAGGAACAAGCTTTCATGCTTCATTTTTCTCAAATTGATTCAATTCTTCTTGCATTGCGATGACTCGTGAATCACCTTTCATGGCTTCGTCAATGCATTTATGTTTAATTTGGGAGAGAAAAGTAGTGTTGGCACAAAAATTCTTAAAGAGAAAAATGAGTTTGAACCCCTTTCAATGTGTCTCATATAATTAACTTCTTAGGATGAGCATCTACATACTTCCATTCCTTCGGTAAAGAATGTTTGTAAGAAGATGCATCCAAGTTGCTAGATGGAGAAAGGGATTCATTTAAATTTAAAGTATCAAATTTAAGATCATCATCAAAATTATTTTTTTTAACTTCAAAAATTTCATTAAAAATAACATGAATAGATTCTTCTATAACTAAAGTTCTTTTATTGAAGATTCGAAAAGCTTTTGAAATAGAAGAATAACAAAAAAAAATTCCCTCATCTGATTTTGCATCAAACATTCCTAAGGTATCTTTTTCATTCAAAATAAAACATTTACACCCGAAAACTTTAAAGTATGAAACGTTGGGCTTTTTATTGTTCCACAACTCATAAGGAGTTTTGGTTACTAGAACTCTATTCATAACATAGCATACCGTATTTACGGCTTTGGCCCAAAAATATTTGGGTAGGCTATGTTCATTTAACATGGCTCCAATCATTTTTTATAAGTTTCTATTCTTTCTTTCTACTACTCTATTTTGTTAAGGATTTCTTGGAGTAGAGAAGTTGCAGCTGTATCCATTAAATTCATGAAAATCATGTTTTTGAAACTCACCACCGTGATCACTTTGAATTGACGAAATCATAAAATCTTTTTCATTTTGAACAAGTTTACAAAACTTGGAGAAATACCTAAAGCAATCATTTTTGTGTGCTAAGAAGTAAGTCCTATGCTTGATGTAGTAATTGGTCAAAATAAGTTCATATGAATCAATTGTAATGGTCTAGAGGTGCTTATTTGATTCTTTGATTTGAAATTACCTTTTATTTATTTTCCTAGTTGACATGCATCACACACATTGTTTTTAACAAACTTAATGTGATGAATTCCTCTGACAAGTTCTTTAGATGAGATTTGAGAGATTAGTTTCATGCTAGCATGACCTAATCTCCTATGCCAAAGCCAAGCATCGACATTCAAGACTGAAAAACACATTTCATTGCAAAGATCATTAATGTCAATAGTGTATACATTATTTTATTTTAGTACAATCATAGATATATTTTTGTATGGTTTTTCAATAATACAAGCATTAGATTCAAATTTAACAATATATTCTTTATCATATAATTGACTAATACTCAAGAGGTTATGCTTTAAGCCATCAACCAACAACACATCTTCAATAAAAAGGTTAGATTTATTACCTATGATTCCTTTGCCAATGATTTTACCCTTGTTATTGTCTACGAAGGTGATATATCCTTCGTCTAGGCTAGTGAGCTTAGAGAAGTAAGATGGATTTTCTGTCATATTCTTTGAGCATCTACTATCAAGGTACCATCTCTTGCTCATAGCTTGTGATGGTATATTTTTCTACAAAAAAGGATGATTTTTAGGTATCTATTTGACCTTGGGTGCCTCAAAAATTGATCTACATGGACTACATCTTTTAAGTGAATATTTATAGGTAATATATCCGAGATTGTAACAAAAGTTACATTTGGTGTGAGGTGAAACATGCAAGGTCGGGTCTTTAACAAAGGTGATTGGATTTTGGTGAGAGCTACTCACAAATCCAATTCCACTTCTCCTATGAACGTGACCTTTATTAGTGAGAGCTACTCTAAGGTTTCTTTGAGTAGCAAGTTTTCCTTTTTAAGTATCTCTAGTTCATCACATTTCGTACAAGGAGTTAAACTACTATTATGCTCAACCTTTAATATATCCAAATCACTAACAAGAGAAGCATGCTATTTTTTTAATAATTTATATTTTTTACTAATTAATTTGTATTCATCAAACAAATCACGAAAATCACTTAATAATTCATCAAAAGATAAATTTGTGTCAATTGAATTACTTACCTCATCTCCGATAGCCATTAGCGCATAGTGAGCAACTTGCTCGGTGTTGGTTGGCTTCTCTTCTTTGGATGTACTTGAGTCATCTCATGTTGCTTTGAGAGCCTTCTTCTTTGATTGCCTCTTCTTGGCTAAGGGACATTCGCTCTTGTAATGTCCTGGCTTCTTACATCCGTAGCATATTACTTGATCTTTCTTGAGTTCAAATTTATTTTTAGTATCATTTTTAAATTTATTTCTTTTCATGAATTTTTTGAATTTTCTTGTTAAGAGTGCCAAATCTTCATCAAGGTCCTTATCACTTAAGTTTTCTTTCAAGTGGTCTTCTTGAGTTCTTAATGCCATATCCTTCCTGTTCTTTGGAAAGGTGTCCTCAAACTCTTCATGAGCTTTACAAGTCATCTCATAGGTCATTAGTGACCAAATTAGTTCTTCGAGAGGAAAATTATTTAGATCTTTAGCCTCTTGAATGACCATTACTTTAGGATCCCAACTCTTTGTAAGGGATCTTAAAATTTTATTAACAAGTTCAAAATCCGAGAAACTTTTACCAAGTCCTTTTAGTCCATTGACGACATCCGTAAATCGGGTATACATGTCTCCAATGGTCTCACTCGGTTTCATCCGAAACAACTCACAAGTGTGTACTAAAATATTAATTTTTGACTCCTTCACTCTACTAGTGCCTTCATGTGTCACTTTGAGTGTGTGCCAAATATCATAAGTCGTTTCACAAATCGACACTCGATTAAACTTGTTTTTATCAAATGCACAAAACAAGGCATTCATAACTTTGGCATTTAAAGTGAAAGTCTTCTTCTCCAACTCATTCCAATCGTTCATTGGAAGAGAAGACTTTTGAAAATCATTTTTGATAATGTTCCAAAGCTCAAAATCTATTGAAATTAGGAAGATCTTTATTCTAGTCTTTCAATATATGTAATTCGTCCCATTGAACATGGACGGACGTGTAATTGAATGAACCTCGTAGTTGCCGGCAAATGCCATCTATCTTGAGTTTTAAACCAAACGAGAGTGAACCTTGCTCTGATACTAATTGTTAGGATTAAGAGTAGTACTAAAAGGGGGGGGGGGGTGAATTAGTGCAAAAAAAAATTCTTTTATTTCGTAAAATATTTTGTACGTTCGATGGAAATCGATTCGAAATGATATCAACTTGAAACATAAGAGAGCGTAAGCATAGTGAAAGCAAGATGAGGAGGAAAAGTAGTTTGCTATGAAATGATTTGCAACTTAAGTAAATTGCTCAAAACGAAATACAAACTAGAATTTAGAGTCGTTCAGTCAATTTGACCTACATCCACTTTCGGATTCCTCATCTGTCGAGGTCACTGGCGTCTACTAAAAGCCTTCCTTCAATAGGTGAAGACCAATCACCTTTTATAGCTCTTTCTCCTTTTGTCGGATTTAGGAGAGGACCCTTACAAGTCTCACACCTCTCTTGAATGATCTCAAAACTTAGAAAGGGAGGAGGAGGACTCTAGCACTTATTTACAACACTTTTACACTCCAATAACTCAAGACACTTCGGTGCCTTTTTATGCAGAAAAGGGTGGGGTATTTATATGCCCCAATGGCTTTAAAAAATGGAGCCAAAAAGTGTCTCATCTCAGATTTCTAGGGTACTGATGGTACCACCGCCTGATAGGGGCAGCATTAACTGCCAGCGGTACCACCACCCAGAATTCCTAAGGTGCTGCTTTCCTTGGTGGTGCCACCGCCGGTCAGGAATTCAGCATCCTAGTTGGGCCTTGAATTCGACCCAAACCAGCCCAACTCCGAGCCTAGTTGGCCCCTAAGAGAGTTGATGGGATTACCTACTAAATCAACTCTAATTATCATTCTAACTACGATTAAGGCAAGCATGGTCTGGTACATTGATTTTTCACTCGGTGATCTTCCGGTGAACTTCTCAACGAGTCTTCCAACGAGCTTCCGGTGAACTCTCGACCAACTCTCAACTAGTCTTTCGGCGTTCTTCCGACGATCTCCCGATGAGCTTTCGGTGAGTCTTCTAATGTGCTTCCAGTGATCTCAAGATGAACTCTCGGCAAGCTCCCGGTATATCGTTCGAATCTTCAACTTTGGCCCATCATCTGCTTTACACCTTACTGCTATCGTAGTTAATCTTATACACGTATCTCAACACATGGATTAGATCAAATAATTTATCAATTGATTTCATCATCAAAATCCAAGATTCAACATATCTGATATCAAGCATCATTAACCATCTAGCATTTCATAAGTGGATCAATCAGTGAACTCATTCTCCAATGAGCACCTACACTATTCCTCCAGTGTCTCCACACGAGCAACTATGAGATCAACCGTCTCCATCGTATGGATGAGTATGATAATATATATCTAGATAATATATCTAATTTCCATTGTATTGATCCAATGACATCACAATATATATCTAGATAATATATGATAAAATGTTAGTAATAATAAGCAAAAAGATCATCGCAGCGTGTCATAGGTATCTTCACTCACGTGATTGGCTTGTAGGGCACTTATAACTAATAATCTCTCACTTGACCTAAAGTCAATCACCTACGTGTCTGATCCCCATCAGACCTCTGTGATGCTCAAATATAATCTAAGTCAATGGCTTTGTTAGTAGATCTGTAATGTTATCTTCGGATGGAACTCTTTCCACTATTACATCTCTAAGGGCCACAATTTCTTTGATTAGGTGGAGCCTCCTTAGAACACTTCTGATGAGACTTGGGTTCCTTTGCTTGAGGGATCGCCCCATTATTGTCGTAATATATAGGAATCGATTTCACATTGCTCGATACGACTCCTAGATTCGTGATGAACTTCTTCATCCATACCTCCTCTTTTGTTGCTTCTGTCGTAGCAATGTATTCCGCCTCTATGGTCGAGTCAGTAGTAGTATCTTGCTTAGAACTCTTGCAGCTCACTGTTGCCCCATGTTAGGAACGAGTCAGCACTAAGAGGGGGGGTAAATTAATGCAGCGAAAAAATTACCGATTTCAAAAATCTTCTTTTCGATTAAACCCGATCCTAATGAAAATCGTTTCGTAAAGATATTAACTTGAAAGCATATGAGAGCATAGTGAAAGTAATAAGAAGGCAAAGTAGTTTGTAATAAAGGCAAAGTAGTTTGTAAACCATTTTATAGCGGTTTAGTCATCGTGACCTACATTCACTCCACCGATTCCTCTTCCGTCAAGGCCACCGGCATCCACTAATGATCTTCCTTCAATGGGCGAAGATCAACTACCCTTTTACAACTTGATTATCCTTTTGACAGGTTTAGGAAAGAACCTTCAAAACCCCCTTCACTCCTCTCTTAAACAAGACTAACACTTAGAGTTTGAGAGGAGTTCACAAAAGATTACAATAGCATTTTCTTTTCTTTTTTATCTTAGTTGTGTGTATGTTAACCACGGATGAGAGGGGTACTTATAGGCTTCAAATGGATTCAAACTAGGAGCCTAAAAGTGTCTCATCTTGGGTTTTCTGGGTCCTGGCAGTACCATTGCTTGACACCCAGCCACTAAGCGGTACCACCGCCTGACAATCTCTCGGAGACTATGTCTGGGTGGTACCACCACTTGACATAGTCTCGGAGACTGTGCTATGACGGTTCTACATGTTGGGTCACTGTTTAGGCCTTTCACTTAGCTCTACACAGCCCAAACTTGGGCACAATTGGCCCCTAATTGAGTTGGCAGAGTTGCAACTCAATTATGTGCTAACTATGAATTTTAACATACACTAAGCTAAATAAGTCAGGTAAATCTAGATTTCGTTTAGTGAGCTTTTTGCGATCTTTCGACGATCTCTCAGTAATGTTCCAGTGGACTCCCAACAAGCTCCTAGACTTCACGATGATCTTCTTGGTGAGTTCCGATGAGCTTCTTTGGTAAGCTCCTAGACTTCTTGGTCAATTTCGATAAAACTTTTGATGAATGTCCGGACTTCCAATGAACTCTTGAACTCCCAACGAAATCATATTCTTGACTCCGGGATTTCATTTTGCTTTATGCCTTGATCGCTATCATAATTAATCCTGCACACTTAAAACCTACTTCGATCTAGACAAGTATTACAAAGATTGAGTCAAATGTTGTCCAATATGTCATTGGTTCATCGATGCTTTGTTTGATTCTTCGGCACATCATCCTATCTTATAGTCTATTGCCCAATCGGTCATTGACCTCTGTAACTCTGATTTCCTTGGTGTAATTTCTGCTCTTCTTGGCCTGTTGCACGAAACCAGTGCTCGAAGCCTTCTGTCAATACGTCGACTGATCCTTTAGTGTGACGTCTAATCTTCTGACATGTTCCACTCCGGCCCAACATAATTCTTCATGCTTTAATTGCCTCTCCCTGATCGAAGCTTCTTGCTGTTAGGAACGAGTCGATACTAAGAGGGGGTGAATTAGTGTAGTAGTAAAAATTACGTCGATTCGAAAATCTTCATATATTAAAATCGATTATGAAAAGATGCTTGAGATCGAAAACATACGGAAGAGCATAGTGGATGTAAAGTACAGTAAGAAGGTTTGTAGTAAGATAAATTGCATAAAAGAAAAGGCAAATTGGATTTTTATAGTGGTTCGATCGTCGTGACCTACAACCACTCCGCCGATCAAATCATAAATACTATCCTGCGTCACTTAAAACGCAGATCAAATCATAAATACTATCAATTGGTTTTATCATCAAAATCCAAGATTCAATACCTATATCACTCAAAATGCAGATGAAATCATAAACACTATCAATTGGTTTCATCATCAAAATCTGAGATTTGACAATCTCTCTCTTTTTGATGATGATAATCAATTGATGATAGAATTAACCTTAACTCCCCCTATCAATATGCCATATTGATAGAACCTTGAATTCAAATTGAATTCAAGTCAAAGCAATATTTCATCATGAATATTTGTAACATATTATATGCATATCATTGCTTTGCATGCATCATTATCATAAGTTTTACATGCATCATCATAAATATTTCAAATCATCATGGTATCAAAATATCAAAGTATATTATATCATATCCCATGTATGATTCTCATATCATCATATCTTCTCCCCCTTTGTCATCAACAAAAAGAAGAAGTATATCTAGCCAATTTTTTTGAGATATAATTTCAAATCATTACATTATAAATATAATATCAAGTTTTATAATCATGTAAGCTAGTAATTTTCTTTCTTCTCTTTTGAGAAGTACAATTTTTGCTTCCTTTGCAAAGCACAAGCTAGCAAAATTTACTTCATTTTACAACATGCAAGCTAGCAGCTTTGGTAAATTTTATATCATTTTCCAATATGCAAGCTAGCAAATTTTGAGATGTTCATGCATCTTGAGTATTGCCTCTCTTGAGATGTGCAAGATTGTAAACTAGTAATTCTTGATGATGTTTAAGATAGCAAGTTCTTTCTTCTCTTTTGAGAAGTGCAAGATAGCAATTTTGCTTCTATTTGAGATGTGTAAGCTAGTAATCCTTGCTTCTCTTTTGAGATGAGCAAGCTAGCAAGTTTTAGATATGCAAGCTAGTAAGATAGCAAGTTTTACATCAAGCAAGCTAACAAATTTTGCATCATGCAAGCTAATAAATTTTACATCATTTTAGAACATACAAGTTAGTGAGTTCTTTCTCCCCTTTTGTCATTGTAAAAAAGAATGGAAGAATAGAATTTTGTAATTCTTTTCCCTTTACATCAATTTTCACATCATAATAAAGATAAATTTAAATCAAATGTGATGAGGTATACAATTTATGAATATAAGGGAGTATCATAAATAAATCATGGCATGAAAGATATCAAAGATCATTTGAATACCAAAAGACATGATTCATATAAAAAATTTTCTCTTGAACAAAACGCAAGAATCATACAAGAATAAAGAGCAAGAGATCTTGATTCATAAAAAAAATATCTCAAGTTAAGAAATCAAGAAAAGGTTCATGATTTGATTGGAAAAAAAAATCTCATTTAGATTCAAATCATCAAAATCATTTTCAAGAGATTCAAAGTGACATAAATTGATTTATCAATCTCTTGAAATGCTAGCATTTTTTTTCTCCCATTTTTCATTGTAAACAAGAAAGAAGAATAGGGGAATTTTTTTTTTAATGGTGCAATTCATTTTCTTCTTACATCAATGCTCTAAGCATCATATAAATGCAAAGTTAATTATATGAAAATCATGATATGAAAGATGAAAGATCAAGAAAGATCAATTCGTAAATGATTCATCTTGACAAATCTCTTTTTTAGTAAATAACAAAAAAAAATCTTAGGAGATTAAATAGTCAATGATCTCTAAAGGTAATCTTATGTTATAAATTATGAGAAATCAAGAGAAAAACCATGATTCAATTGGATAAATCTAAATAAGGAGATACGAGAACACATAATAAGAGAACTTGATTCATAAATGATTTCAAGTTATAAATCTTGAGAAATCAAGATCATGATTTTGATGAAACCCATTAAATTCAAATTATCAAAATCAATTTCATGGTTCACAAAATTCATAACATAAATAAATTCATTAATAAGGATCTCTAAAATGAAAACTTGATAAGATAGAGATTGAGAAATTTTCAATAAATGTATTCCCTTTTTATTTTATACAAGCATGCCTTTGCTAAATAAAAACATTCAGTATCGTTTAAAACCGAAAAAGTAAATTTCATCACGACAAGGATCAATAAGCCATGAATCACAAAAGAAAATCATCATTACTTTGGGCATGATACCAAAACATGGTTTCAAGTTTTCAAGGTATAACATGTACAATTTCAAACTTTAAACTCATTAAGCATGATTTCAAAGTATGGTTTCGTTGAACAAAAAACATTTTCAATCAAAATCAAAAAGCAATATGGAAATCATCAAAATACACATTATTACTTCATTATATCATTAAAACATCAAGCATGATTTTATTAATCATAAAGTATTTTTCTTTTTAAATGAATGTAACTTTTCATGCTTAGTGCTAGGAGTTAACATGCAATTGTCATACTTAAATTTTTTTTTATAAAATCACTAGAAAAAGAAGCATGATAATTTATATATATATTTTTTATTTTTTTACTAACTAATTAAAAATAACTCATGAAAAGCATCAAGTAATTTCAAAATAAATTAAAGGAGTTTCGTTTGAGTCATCAAAGTGAAGTTCATCATTTTGTCTTCATCGGTTTGTTCTTCATCTTCAGATGAACTCGATTCGTCCCAAGACACCTTGAGTGTTTTCATCTTCTTTTATAGCTTCTTCTTTTTAGGTTCATTTTTGTTCTTTAATTCTTGTTTTAAAAACTTTTTAAGCTTCATTGTTAAGAGTTCAAAGTCATCATCACTTGAGCTTTCGCTTGATTGGTCTTCATTTGTTCTAAGTATCAAATCCTTCCTGTTCTTTGGAAGTTGTTCTCAAGTTCATCATATTCCACATAAGTCATTTCATAGGTCATCGATGATCCAATAAGTTCTTCAATCAGAAAATAGTTAAAGTCCTTTGATTCTTGTATTGCCGTTACTTTCGAATCCCAATTTTTAGAAAGTGATCGTAAAATTTTATTCACAAGTTCAAGATTCGAAAAACTTTTACCAAGAGCTTTTAGATTATTGATGACATCCGTAAAACGGGTGTACATGTCTCCAATAGTCTTGCTTGGTTGTATATAAAATAATTCAAAATCATGCATTAAAATATTTATTTTAGAGTCTTTAACTCTACTAGTGCCTTCGTATATGATTTTGAGTGTGTGCCAAATGTCAAAAGCCGTTTCGTAAGTAGAAACCAGATTGAATTCATTTTTATCTAAGGCACAAAATAGAGCATTCATAGCTCTAGCATTTAAAGAAAAAATTTTCTTCTTCTCCAAATCATTACATTCATTCATTGGAGTAGAAAGCTTTTGAAAATTGCTTTCAATAATATTCTATAAATTCAAATTAATAGAAAGCAAAAAAACTCTCATTCGAGTTTTTCAATATGTATAGTCCATCCCATTGAACATATGAGGGCGAACGATATAAAAGCCCTATTGAAAGCCATAAAGAGTCATTTCTCTTGGGTGTTAAACCAAATGGGAAAGAATACGGCTGAAATACCAACTGTTAGGAACAAGTCGGCACTAAGAGGGTGGGTGAATTAGTGTAGTGGAAAAAATTACCGATTTCAAAAATCTTTGTTTCGATTAAACCTGATTCCAATGAAAACTATTTCATAAAGATATTAACTTGAAAGCGTATGTGAGCATAGTGAAAGCAATAAGAAGGTAAAGCAATTTGCAGTAAAGATAAATTACTCAAAACGAAATGCAAACCATTTTATAGTGGTTTAATCGTCATGACCTACATCCACTCCACCGATTCCTCTTCCGTCGAGGCCACCAGGATCCACTAACGATCTTCCTTCAATGGGCGAAGATCATCTACCCTTTTGCAACTCAATTCTCCTTTTGATAGGTTCAAGAGAGAACCTTTACAACCCCCTTCACTCCTCTCTTAAATAAGACTAACACTTAGAGTTTGAGAGGAGTTCACACAAGATTACAATAGTGTTTTCTTTTCTTTTTACTCTTAGTTGTGTGTGTGTTAACCAAGGATGAGACAGGTATTTATAGGCATCAAGTGAATTCAAACTTGGAGCCTAAATGTATCTCATCTCGGGTTTCTTGAGTCCTAGCGGTACCACCGCTTGTGTTGGGCGATACCATCGCTTGCAGCACTGACACTGGGTAGTACCACCGCCCAATATGGTGGTACCACCATCTGAAAGTCTCTTGAAGACTATTTGGGTGGTACCACCACCCAGATTGATGGTACCACCGCCTGACACAGTGTCAGAGACTGTGCCACGATGGTTCCACTTGTTGAGTCACTCTTTGGGCCTTTCACTTGGCCCACCACAACCCAAACTTCGGCCCAATTGGCCCCTAATTGAGTTAGCCTAATTGCAACTCAATTATGTGCTAACTATAAATTTTAAGGCATACACTAAGCTAAATAAGTCTGATAAGTCTAGGTTTCTTCCAGCGAGCTTTCGGCGATCTTTCGGCGAACTTCTGACGATCTCTCGGTAATGTTCCACCGGACTCCCGGCAAGCTCCTGGACATCACGACGATCTTCTTGCCGAGTTCCGACGAGCATCTTTAGCAAGCTCTTGGAATTCTCGATCAATTTCGGTAGAACTTTCGATGAATGTCCGAACTTCCGACGAACTCTCGAACTCCTAACAAAATCTCGTTCTTGACTCCGAGACTTCATTTTGTTTAATGCCTTGATCACTATTGAAGTTAATCCTGCACACTTAAAACCTACTTCGATATAAACAATTATTACAAAGCTTGAATCAAATGTTGTCTGGCATGTCATTGGTTCATCGACGCTTTGTCCGATTCTTCGATGCATCATCCTCTCTTGTGGCATATTGCCCAATCGGCTAATTGACCTCTACAACTCCGATTTCTTTAGTGCAATTTCTGCTCTTCTTGACCTGATGCCCAAACCTATGGCCCGAATCCTTCTGTCGATACATCGATCGATCCTTCGGCGTGATGTCTAATCTTCTAACATGTTTCACTTCGGCCCAACATAATTCTTCCTGCTTTAATTGTCTCTCATTGATTGAAGCTTCCTGCATCACTCAAAATGTAGATCAAATTATAAACACTATCAATTGGTTTCATCATCAAAATCCAAGATTCAACACCCCATTCAGGGTGAACACATACCTTGAATTTAAATTACAATCATCGATATTAGACTAGAAACTCGAGTCTATGTAGCCCTCAACCTAGAGGCTACCTCCTCCATATACCAGTAAAAGATTCTTAGTCCTTCTTAAGTACTTAAGGATACACTTTACTGCTTTCCAATGCTCTAAGCCTAGATCCGCCTGATACCTACTCGTGACACTCAGAGCATGTGCTATATCAGGCCTGATACATAGCATAACATATATGATAGACCCTATCACAGAGGTATAGGGTATCCTATCCATATTTTCTCTTTCTTCAGGAGTTTTTGGGGACATACTCCGAGAAAGTGAAATTTCATATCTCATCGATATGAGATCTTTCTTAGAATTTTTTATGTCAAACCTTTTGACAATGTTATCTATGTACTTGGATTAGAACATGCTAAGTATCCTCTTGAATCTATCTCTATTGATCCAAATCCCCAAAATATAGGATGCTTCCCTTAAGTCCTTCATGGAGAAGTGTTTAAATAGCTAAGCCTTTACTATGGAGATCATTCCTAAATCGTTCCCAATGATTAGGATATCACCCACAAATAACACCAAGATGGTGATAGCGCTCCCAATTACCTTGCTGTACACACAAGGCTTATCTTCGTTCTTTATAAAGTTATAAGATCTGATCGCCTCATTAAACCTGATAGAACCCTAGAGGAATTCTATACAGATTGATCTTTGAGGGTGATCAACCCTTAGAATGCTATAGGGGTTCCACTCTCCTAGAAGTCGGCCAAATAGCTACAGTTGTAGATGAATCTTATTCTCAAAGAGATAGAAGCTATATTCTTATATAGGGCTCCAAACCATAGCCTAAGGGCTGCTTCCTAAGTGAGTTACCCCTTTTGCCCTCAACTCTAACCAACCAGCCTAGTAAAAGGGGGCGACGGTTAGAAAGCCCAAAGGCCCAAATATAACCCCTAGCCACTCTTCTTTATAGGATAGAGGTGGCTAGGTGGGGTTTATTACAATCTCACAAAGTTTTATTAGTGTTGAATCTCATATTTTGATGATGAAATCAATTGGTAAATTATTTGATCTAATCCTTGTGTTGAGATAAGTGTGTAGGATTAACTACGATAGCAATAAGGTGTAAAGCAGATGAAGGGCTAAAGTCAAAGACTCGGATGATATACGGGGAGCTTGCCGAGAGTTCATCGTGAGATCACTAGAAGCACGTTGGAGGACTCATCGAAAGCTCATCGAGAGATCGCTAGAAGCATGCCGGAAGACTAGTCGAGAGTTGGTCAGGAGTTCATTGGAAGCTCGCCGGAAGACTCGTCGAAAAGTTCATCAAAGGATCACCGAGTGAAAAATCGACGTACCAAACCATGCTTGCCTTAATCATAGTTAGAATGATAATTAGAGTTGATTTGGGAGGTAATCCCATCAACTCTGTTAGGGGACAATTGGGCTTGGTGTTGGGCTTGATTTAAGGCCCAACTAGGATGCTGAATTCCTGGCTGGCGGTGGCATCGTCTGGAAAGCAACACCCCAGGAATTCTGGGCAGTGGTACCGCCCAGATTGGGCGATGGTACCGCCGGCAGTAAATGCTGCCAGCGGTGGTACCGCTAGCAATAAATGCTGTCGGTGGTGGTACCGCCCCTATCAGGTGGTGGTACCGCCAGAGCTCAATCTCCGAGCTCTGTGAGGTAGTGGTACTGCCTAGTGTCAGATGTCAGGTAGTGGTACCGCTAGTACCCCGAAAATCCAGGATGAGACACTTTTTGGCTCCATTTTTGAAAGCCATTGGGGCCTATAAAAACCCCATCATTTTTTTCATGAAAAGGAATGAAAGTATTGAGATAATCTTGAGTTATTGGGGTGTAAAAGTGTTGTAAACAAGTACTAGAGTCCTCCTCCCTTTCTAAGTTTTGAGATCATTCAAGAGAGGTGTGAGACTTGTAAAGGTTCTTTCCTAAACTCGTGAAAAGGAGAAAGCACTATAAAAGGTAGTTGGTCTTCGCCTATTGAAGGAAGGCCTTTAGTGGACACCGGTGACCTCGACAAAGGAGGAATCCGAAAGTGAATGTAGGTTATAAAGATCGAACCACTCTAAATTCTGGTTTGCTTTTCAATTTATGCAAGTTACATTACTGCAAGCAACATTACCTTCTTACTGCCTTTTCTACACACATACGCTTTCAAGTTAAATTCCTTACAAAACGATTTTCATCGAAATTGGTTTTAATCGAAATGTAGACTTTTGAAAGTTGTAATTTTTCCGCTGCACTAATTCACCCCCCCTCTTAGTGCCGCTCTTGATCCTAACAATTATCTGCTTCTTGGTTGAGTAAGACCCAACCCTGCTAGGGTCCTATCAAGCCCGCCCTCTCCAAATCAGCCTTGTCCTCAAGGTAAGGTTCCAAGAACTCAGGAAACTAGATCTTCAGCTCCTCATGTGATTCCCATGTGGAATTATCAAGTGGTAAATTATTCCAATCCACTAATACTTCGGTAGAGGGGCATCGACGATGCATAAATTTATTGGTGAAGATCTTGTCACGATCATTACAATGGACCTTGGCATCCCATGTAGTTTAACAATATTTTCTATGAAAATCTGGGCAATACTAGTAGTAATGTAGGGATTTTACATAGCACAAAAATGAGCATATTTCGTAAGTCGATCTACCACCATGAGAATTATGCTTTTACCTTTGGAAGGTGGCAACCCTTCGATGAAGTTAACGGAAATGTCAGTCCACATCGAGTCCGGTATGGGTAGTGGTTGTAGCTTCCCTAGACTTGCCACTGTTTCACCCTTGTACTGTTGACATACATCACATTATGTCACATATTCAGCAATAATTTTTAGTAAAGAAGTGAGAGGTGCACTGATCTTCCCATAGTCCTTAACAAATTTTCGGTAGTAGCTTGTTAGTCTAAGGAACCCACGCAATAATTTCACGTTTGTAGGTTTCGGCCAGTCTTGCATTGCTTCAATTTTTGTTGGGTCTACTGCCACTCCTGATATTATGTGCCTAAGGTACTCTACTTTTTGCTAGAGAAAGTTATACTTTGGCTGCTTAACAAAAAGAGTATTCTCCTGAAGGATTATCAAACCAACCCGTAAATACTAAAAGTGAGTCTCAAGAGAAGGTTTGTAAATGAGAATATCATCAAAAAATACCGACACAAATTTATGAAGAAAGCTCCAAAAAATATTGTTCATGAGACATTGGAAGGCTGAAGGAGCATTAGTGAGTCCAAAAGGCATTACCAAGAATTCATAATGGCCGTCATGTATGCATAATGTAGTTTTTGGAATGTCGTCTTCACATACCCTAATTTGGTGGTAACTAGATCGGAGGTCCAACTTCGTGAAGACTTGAGCTCCTTTTGTTAGGACTCTAGCTAGGAGAGTCTTAAATGAGAGAGGCATTCATGTAAAACCTACCTAAGTCGACCCCTATTAAAGAGAAGAAGAGAGGGTTAGGAGGTTATTTCTTGACGAAGAATTAGGAGTTGAAAAGGAATAGGAGTCTTGAGTATGAGTCCTATTTTGAGTTGTTCTTAGAGAAGTATTAGGAGTTGTAAAGGAAAATGAGTCTTGAGCATGAGTCCTATTAGGATTTAGGGTTTAGATGCCCTATAAATAGTAATGTATTCCTCCTCTTTTGTTAAGCAATAGATGAATCTTTTCTGCAACCTTTGAGTAGCAACTTGGAGGGAGGAACCCCTATAGAGTTCCAAGGAGGCCGATCCCCTAAAGAGATCAACCCCAAGTTTAGAATCTATAAGGGTTCTAACACATAGTATCATAGCAGCATTCTTGGTATCTCACTGCCCTTCCATAGCTATCCATCATCCCTCCACAGTTGCCCAAAGCAATTCCCACAATTACTTAAAAGATCGTCGCCAAATTTCGTCGTCATCTCCACCACCGCGAATCATCCTTTGATCTCCCCGTGAATGGCAATAGGTTCTGATTTCCTACCTTACTACTGTTGTAATTTAGTTATCCTTATTCAAAAATCTAAAAAAAAATTATTTACACGGACTTGAGTTTTTAGTTTGATGTTGATTACAATAAGTCTAATTCAGGGTGTATGTTCACCCTGAATAGTAGAGTAATATGTTGGAAGAGTTACAAATAAGATATCATTACTTACTCGACCATAGAGGTAGAGTACATTACTGCAACAGAGATAATAATTGAGGTCATCTAGATGAAAAAGTTTATCATATATTTAGGAATTATGCCGGGCAGCGAGGAGCTGATTCCCTTATATTGCCACAACCACAGGGCAATTTCTTAATTGAGAGAACCTAAGTCTCATCAGAAGTGTTATGAGGAGGTTCCAGCTTATTAAAGAGATCATGGCCCCAGGAGATATAGTAGTGGAAAGAGTTCCATCTGAAGATAACATCGTAGATCCACTAACAAAGTCATTGTCTCAGTTTGCCTTTGAGTATCACAGGGGTCTAATGAGGATCATGTTAGGATCGAGAGCACTAAGAGGGGGGGGGGTGAATTAGTGCAGCGGAAATCTTACAGCGATTAAAAACCAAAAGCTGCTTCACCGACTAAGATGTCACTATAGAAACGGCAACTGGGTTAGAATGCCTAGAAGAACTAATCCCCCTGAACCTGAACCTGAACCAGAGCCGGAAACCCCAGTCTTTAGGAGTACCCACTCTCCTCCAATCTGTCCCTTTGAGGAAACACATCCGGTTGAGCAAACTCACACATCATCCATCGAAGATATCGGGATTCGGATGGACCGATTTGAGCAACGACAAGAACGGCTTGAACTTTGACAAGATCAAATCCTAACCGAGCTACAACAAATCCATCGACAATTTGACTCTTTATTTAGGCACTTTAATCTTCCACCTCATGAATAAGCTTGTATAAACATCTGATGTTTTTGATATGACATGTTGTAAACTCCTTATGTTATTCATGAAGGACTTTGTCTTTATGGTTACCTAATATGCTTACATAGACAAAGATAACCATATCAGGGTAACATATGTACAGCATATCAGGTAACCATAAAGACAAAGTCCTTCATGAATAACATAAGGAGTTTACAACATGTCATATCAAAAACATCAGATGTTTATACAAGCTTATTCATGAGGTGGAAGATTAAAGTGCCTAAATAAAGAGTCAAATTGTCGATGGATTTGTTGTAGCTCGGTTAGGATTTGATCTTGTCGAAGTTCAAGCCGTTCTTGTCGTTGCTCAAATCGGTCCATCCGAATCCCGATATCTTCGATGGATGATGTGTGAGTTTGCTCAACCGGATGTGTTTCCTCAAAGGGACAGATTGGAGGAGAGTGGGTACTCCTAAAGACTGGGGTTTCCGGCTCTGGTTCAGGTTCAGGTTCAGGGGGATTAGTTCTTCTAGGCATTCTAACCCAGTTGCCGTTTCTATAGTGACATCTTAGTCGGTGAAGCAGCTTTTGGTTTTTAATCGCTGTAAGATTTCCGCTGCACTAATTCACCCCCCCCCCTCTTAGTGCTCTCGATCCTAACAATTGGTATCAGAGCAAGGTTAACTCTCTAAAGGATTAAAACCCAAGAGAGATGGCATACGCCGGAAACCAAGAGGGGCATTCAATTACACGTCCACCCATGTTCAGTGGAACGGACTACACTTACTGGAAGACCCGAATGAGGATCTTTCTTATTTCTATGGATTTTGAATTGTGGAACCTTATTGAAAATGGATTTTCAAAATCTTCTCTTCCAATGATCGATTGGAACGATTTGGAGAAGAAGGCTTTCGCTCTTAATGCAAAGGCTATGAATGCCTTATTTTGCGCTCTTGATAAAAACGAGTTTAATCGTGTTTCAACTTGCGAAACTGCTTTTGATATTTGGCATACACTTGAAGTGACCCACGAGGGCACAAGTAGAGTGAAAGAGTCAAAAATCAATCTGTTGCTGCATTCTTTTGAACTTTTCCGAATGAAACCGAGTGAAACCATTGGCGACATGTTTACCCGTTTCACGGATGTCGTCAACGGTCTAAAAGGACTCGGAAAGAGCTTTTCGGATTTTGAGCTTGTTAATAAGATACTAAGATCCCTTCCTAAGAGTTGGGATCCTAAAGTCACCGCCATTCAAGAGGCAAAAGATCTGCAAAATTTCCCTCTTGAAGAACTAATCGGGTCATTAATGACCTACGAAATGACCTGCAAAGCTCATGAAGAGCAAGAAGACATCCTTCCAAAGAACAGGAAGGATATGGCACTTAAAACTTCTGAATGCCACTTGAGAGAAATCTCAAGTGATGAGGATTGTGACGATGACCTGGCACTTTTGACAAGAAAGTTTAAGAAATTCTTCAAAAGAAACAAGTTTAAAAACGATGTGAAAAATAAACTTGAATCAAAGAAGGACCAAGTAATCTGCTACGAGTGTAAAAAGCCGGGACACTACAAAAGTGATTGTCCCCAAGTCAAGAAAAGAACAACAAAGAAGAAGGCGCTCCAAGCAACATGGGATGATTCGAGCGCATCCGAGGAAGAAGAATCCAACACCGAGCAAGTTGCTCATTACGCCTTTATGGCCATCGAAGAGGAGGTAACGGATTTATTAGATGCTGATTTATCTTTCGATGAATTATTAAATGCCTTCCATGATTTATTTGATGAATGCAAAGTTATAAATAGAAAATACAAGTTGCTAAAAAGGGTACATGATAATCTTACTTGTGAGTTTGATAAGTTAAAAGTCGAACATCATGATAGTTTAAACTCATGTATCAAATGTCATGATTTAGAAACTATACAAAAAGAAAACTTGCTGCTTAAGGACACCTTGAAGAAATTCGAGGTTGGTAGCAAGTCATTAAACATGATCCTTACAAACAAGGGTCATGCTCCCAAAAGAAGTGGGATTGGATTTGTGAGGAGTCCTCACCGAAATCCAACTACCTTTGTAAAAGGCCCCATCTTACACGTTCAACACCAAACCAAGTGCAACTTTTGTTGCAAATCTGGACACAAGACACATTGTTGTCCATTCAAGAAAATAAGTCCAAACAAATTAATTTGGGTTCCTAAAGGAACCATGATAAACTCTATGCAACATGATAGAAAATGTAGATCTATTTATGAGGCACCCAAAAGTAAATGGATTCCTAAAGATCATCCGTTCCTATAAAAACATTGAAAGTCTAGGCCGGAGCAAGAAATAATGTTCTGCTCCTTGACTCTCAATGATCATAAAATCAAAAAGGAACTCGCAACGCTTAAGTAACAAGTGGAAGCTATGAAATCACAAATACGATACAATTAGAAACATATGATATCCAAATTCACATACCCCTGATCTTCAAAACCTGTTCATCTACGAATTAATTCTTGTAGAAACTAAACATGTCATAAAAGGGACACCAAACAAACATTCGTATGCACGTTAAAAGATCTATCTTACAAAGAGCTTCTTTCTTAAATAAAAACTCATACGAAATCATGTAACAAACATCAATTGCTCTGAAACTCTCCTCAAGGCAAAGGCTCCCTAAATCAAAACATCCTAAGTGCTCACCTGCTGCAGGCGGTGGCACCTCTCCAGCTGGCGGTTGCACCTCCAGCCATCACGGGTTGCCAGAGGTTGCACCGCTCCAGCCAGAGGTGCAACCGCCAGCAGCTCTGCCCTCTAAAATCACGCTAGGGCCGGCTAAGGAACCAACCCCAACTCACCCCCATTCCCTCCTCTACTCTTCCAAGACTCCTCCACTCCCACTTCACTCCTCTAAGCCTTCCAAATACCTCCCATTTCGGAGCAAAACATCAAGAATCCTTCCTTCTCTTGAAGATTTCACAAAGGTACTCTCTAAGAAGCTCTTAAAATTCTGTTTTGTTCTTCATTTACTTTAGCTCATCATCATCCCTCTAAAACAGCAGTAGTAATGGGATCTAGAAGATCCTCAAGGGACAAGGGAAAGAGGAGAGTAGTAGAAGAGTTTGATCTCACTCTTTTTGATTCCAAAAACCATGCTGAAAAATTTCTCTCCTTCGAACTAAGAAGCATTAATAAGGGAAAATATGTAGATCTGAATGAACTAAGAGATGTAGAGACTATCCATTGGTTTGCAAACCTTAATCTACTTCCCATTTTGCAGATCAACGAACCCATTTATCCTAGACTGGTTAGATTGTTTTATAACAACATGCAAAAAGATGATGAAGAAAGGATATCAACCTATCTCTTAGGACAACACATTTCAATCACTGATAGATTCATTTGTGATATGATAGGTATTCCCATGAAAAGCATAGGACTTTACTTCAGAGGATCATGGGATGAAAAAACTATTGAAACATCCTACGTTGAAGCCTTAGGAACAATCCTTGCCAATCCTAACGTAGAATCTATTCCTAAAAGTTGTGAACATCTAATGCCCTTTAACACTAAGATACTTCATCATATCATGACTAGTATAATTCTTCCTAAGCAATACCATCATGATGAAGTGAGTCAATTGGAATTAGGAATTATGTACCTAATTATGAAAGAACGTGACATTTGTCTTGGCTATCTGATCCAACAAAACATGTTGGAATTATCTACGAAAGATATGATGCTCCCATATGGTGGAATTATTACTAGAATAATGAAAGCTTACGACATTCAAATACCACTAGAAGAAGAAGTAATGAAATCAGATAGATACAGCATAATAAACAAAAATCTACTTCACCGACTAAGATGTCACTATAGAAACGGCAACTGGGTTAGAATGCCTAGAAGAACTAATCCCCCTGAACCTGAACCTGAACCAGAGCCGGAAACCCCAGTCTTTAGGAGTACCCACTCTCCTCCAATCTGTCCCTTTGAGGAAACACATCCGGTTGAGCAAACTCACACATCATCCATCGAAGATATCGGGATTCGGATGGACCGATTTGAGCAACGACAAGAACGGCTTGAACTTCGACAAGATCAAATCCTAACCGAGCTACAACAAATCCATCGACAATTTGACTCTTTATTTAGGCACTTTAATCTTCCACCTCATGAATAAGCTTGTATAAACATCTGATGTTTTTGATATGACATGTTGTAAACTCCTTATGTTATTCATGAAGGACTTTGTCTTTATGGTTACCTGATATGCTGTACATATGTTACCCTGATATGGTTATCTTTGTCTATGTAAGCATATTTGCAAACATCTCTTGTTGTTTATCTCGGTTTTTGCACTGAAACTAAAAAGGTTTAAAAGCCTATGCCTTGAAAATATGAAGCAACATACCAATGTAAGTTGATAAGTTAGCAGTATGACATTGATATGGTAGCTATTGCTAATATGATTGCTATCATGCCATGTATCAAACAAAAATTTGCATCATACGAGCTGATATCTTACCATGTGATGCAATGCTACACTTGCTGAAATAAAAATCCTGCTATGCAATATGATATAATGCTGCACTTGAAATAATTGTGTGACTACATCAAAATTATTCGAATGCTATTACTATTACATGCCTTGACAACGCTTGATCAAATAACATGTTGCAAATTATGTGACAAATATTTTTAACCAAATGCATGTAAGAAGTTCATTTTTCGGGTTGTATGCTAAAAAAGGGATATTCCCGTACACTCTTATGAAAACTCCTTGGAAAATGACTTTCCTCCGTCAAGCAAAAACAATAAAGAGATATATGTGTCATGACTTCCTTTATATGCTTGATAATGCTATCATGCTTTTTGTTGATGACAAAGGGGGAGAAAAATATGAATTGATAAACACTATGTCATAGCTGAACTGCCATAATCATATCTATGTCATAGTTACAAATACTTGAGTGATGCCATAAACAATGTTATGCCATCCTTGCATCACAAAGAGATATGTGAACATGTACTATAGTTTGCATCATATCTTGATTTGATATTGTGAAGAAAATGCAAACTTACTAGAAAATCTCAAATGTGAGCATCATGTAAAAAGTCCTTCGTAGCTTTATATGATTACATGATGAATGGTTACAAACACTATCATACAAACTTGATGATGTATGTCATGCCTTGACATAATTCTTGAAGAGATACATCATGATAGGCATCATGATGGGAGCATTGATAAGTTTAACTGATCTAACTTATCAATACGTCACTTGAATTCTTAGGTCTTGAATTCAAGGTTGACTTATCTCAACTATGGCATATAGATAGGGGGAGTTAAGGATAACTCCTTTATCAATTGATTGTCATCATCAAAAAGGGGGAGATTGTTGAATCTCGGATTTTGATGATGAAGTCAATTGTCATTTGTTATCTAATCTATGTGTTGAGATAAGTGTGCAGGATTAACTACGATGAGAGTAAGACAAGCAGCAGGAGTTGCGCCGGAGTCAAGATCATGATCACGTTGGGAGTTCGAGAGTTCGACGGAAGTTCGGACGGTCGTCGGAGGTTCAGAGAGAACAGATCCGAGAAGTCCAGAAGCTTGCCAAGCGAAGCTCGTCGGAACTCGCCAAGTGGATCGTCGCAAAGTCCAGGAGTATGCCGGATGTCCGCAGAAGGATCACCGAGGGTTATCGGTTGATCGACGGAAGTTGGCCGGAAACTCGCCGGAAGAAGCGATTGACGCATCGGAGCAAGCTGCAGAAGTTGTCTTAGAGATAATCGTAGTTAGCACGATGATTAAGCATGAAAATGGGAGGTGATCCCATTAGCTTAATCTTGGGGCAATTGGGCCCCTGAAAAGATTCAAAGTGGGTCGAATGGAGTGAACCATTCGGACCCTGATTGCACCAGGAGGTGCAACCGCCCCAGCCAGGAGGTGCAACCGCCTGGGCTGTGGGGTTGAGAGGTGCAACCGCCCCAGCCAGGAGGTGCAACCTCCTGGGCTGTGGGGCTGGGAGGTGCAACCGCCCCAGCCAGGAGGTGCAACCGCCAGGGCTGCACGGCTGGGAGGTGCAACCGCCCCAGCCAAGAGGTTGCACCGCCAGAGCTCAAGTTCCGAGCTCTGCCAGGCGATGCAACCACCAAGCTCAGTCTTCGAGCTTTGGCAGAGAAGTGCATCAGCCTGAGCTCAGTCTCGAGCTCTGCCAGGTGATGCATTCACCAAGCTCAGTCTTCGAGCTCTGGCAGAGAGGTGGATCAGCCTGAGCTCAGCTTGGAGCTCTGCCAGGTGATGCAACCACCGAGCTCAGTTTGGAGCTCTGCCAGGTGATGCAATCACCAAGCTCAGTCTTCGAGCTCTGCCAGGTGATGCAACCATCGAGCTCAGTCTTCGAGCTCTGGCAGAGAGGAGCAATCGGCAGAGCTCAGTCTTCGAGCTCTGCCAGGCGGTGCCACCTCTCCAGTCGAGAGGTGCAACCGCCTGATCCCAGAAATTCTGGGATTTGATCGATTTGATCGTTTTGAGCTCGAATTTTGAATTGGGTTGGGGCCTATAAATACCCCACCCATTCAGCACTGAAAAGATACAGACCCATACCGAAATTGTTATCTTTTCTGTGATTCTAAAGAGCTCAAAAGTGTTGTAAAGCCTTTAAGTCTCCTCCTTCTGTTCTTCAAGTTTTCAATTGTAAAGTGAGGAGAGAAAGGTCTGTAAAGGTTGTCTCCTAAGCCTGCCAAAAGGAGAGAAATTGTAAGAGGGAAGTTTGGCCTTCGCCCTGTTAGGATCAAGAGCACTAAGAGGGGGGGGGTGAATTAGTGCAGCGGAAATCTTATAATAATTTAAAAACCAAAAGCTGCGTTCGTTCAAAAACTATTATGATGCAAAAGCAAATTCTCAGTTTTTATCTAAGTGCAGTTTGCGTCCAAGCGCAGATTGCGTTTAAGCGCAGTTTTGCGTCTAAGCGCAGTTTTGCGTCTAAGCGCAGTTTTGCGTCTAAACTCAGATTTACGTCCAAATGCAGATTTACGTCTAAACGCATATTTACGTCTAAACGCAGTTTTACGTCTAAACGCAGTTTTACGTCTAAACGCAGATTTACGTCTAAACACAATTTTACGTCTAAACGCAGTTTTACGTCTAAACGCAGATTTACGTCTAAACGCAGTTTTACGTCTAGACGCAGATTTACGTCTAAACTTTGAAACTCGTTTGTATACTCGCAGAAGGCAGTATGCAGTTGAAATCAAGATGTAAACGTGAACTGAAATCTGATGATTGAGCGAGGAAAGCCGATTTACGTCTGAATGCAGTTTTACGTCTAAATGTTGAAACTCGTTCGTAAAATCGTAGAGGACAGATTGCAGTTATTAATAGGATTAAAATGTAAGCGTAAACTGCAAGGAAGCTCGTTCGTAAAAGTGCGGAAAACAGTTCTGCAGAATCAAACGTAAACGTAAACTGTAATGTATGAAAATACGAGTTTACGTCTGAATGCAGATTTGGAAGAACAGCACTTAGAACTTGTTCGTGAAAGCGCAGAGAGCAGTAGTGATGAGGGAGGTTTGCAGTAATGATAAAGTGCTCGAAAATAAACGCAAACCAGAGATTTAGAGTGGTTCGGTCAGCCTTGACCTACTCCACTTTTGGCTTCCTCCACCGATGAGGTTGCCGACGTCAACTAGGTGCCTTCTTTCAATGGGCGAAGGCCAAACTTCCCTCTTACAATTTCTCTCCTTTTGACAGGCTTAGGAGACAACCTTTACAGATGTTTTCTCTCCTCTCTTTTCAACTCAAACTTGAAGAACAGAAGGAGGAGGAAAACTAGCAGTTTTGAGCTCTAAGAACCACTGAAAAGATCAAGATTTCGGGTCAGTTCTTGCTCAATTCAGTGCTGAATGGGTGGGGTATTTATAGGCCCCAACCCAATTCAAAATTCGAGCTCAAAACGATCAAATCGATCAAATCCCAGAATTCTGGGATCAGGCGGTTGCACCTCTCGACTGGAGAGGTGGCACCGCCTGGCAGAGCTCGAAGACTGAGCTCTGCCGATTGCTTCTCTCTGCCAGAGCTCGAAGACTGAGCTCGATGGTTGCATCACCTGGCAGAGCTCGAAGACTGTGCTTGGTGATTGCATCACCTGGCAGAGCTCGAAACTGAGCTCGGTGGTTGCATCACCTGGCAGAGCTCCAAGCTGAGCTCAGGCTGATCCACCTCTCTGCCAGAGCTCGAAGACTGAGCTTGGTGAATGCATCACCTGGCAGAGCTCGAGACTGAGCTCAGGCTGATGCACCTCTCTGCCAGAGCTCGAAGACTGAGCTCGGTGGTTGCATCGCCTGGCAGAGCTCGGAACTTGAGCTCTGGCGGTGCAACCTCTTGGCTGGGGCGGTTGCACCTCCCAACCCCACAGCCCAGGCGGTTGCACCTCCTGGCTGGGGCGGTTGCACCTCCCAACCCCACAGCCCAGGCGGTTGCACCTCCTGGCTGGGGCGGTTGCACCTCCCAACCTCGCAGCCCTGGCGGTGGCACCTCCAGGCTGGAGAGGTGGCACCTCTTCACTATTCCAGCTCACTTGGTTTGGCTCCAAACTTGGTCCAAACCAGTCCGAACTTGGGCCTAATTGGCCCCTACTTGGGTTATAGGATTAACACCTAATCCTAACCCTAATTAACGTGCTAACTATGAATTTAAAGACATTTTCTAAGCTATTACAAAGTCCGCAAGTCAAGACTTCTTCTAGCGAGCTTCCGGCAAACTTCCGGCGGTCTTCCGATGAACTCTCGGAAACCATTCTGCGGACTCCCGGCAAGCTCCTAGACTTCACGATTTGTTCTTAGCGAGTTCCAACGAGCTTCTTCGGCAAGCTCCGATCTTTCTCGGCGAGCTCCGCGAACTCCCAACGAATCTTCGAACTTCCGTCGAACTCTCGAACTCGCAACAAATCCTTCGCGCTTGACTCCGACACTTTGTTTCGCTTTATGTCTTCATCGTTATCATAGTTAATCCTGCACAATTAAAACAAAACTTCAATCGAGACAATTAATCCTAAGCAATTAACCAAGTTGTCCGACATGTCATTGGTCCCTCGACGCTTCGTCCGATTCTTTGGCGCATCGTCCTCTCGTGCAGCCTATTGCCCAATCGGCCAGTTGACTCCGCAACTCCGATATCCTTGGCACAATACCCGCTCTTCTTGGCCCGATGCCCGAGTCCACGGCCCGAAGCCTTCTGTCGATACGTCGACCGATCCACCGGCCCGACGTCCAATCTTCTGACATGTTCCTTCGGCACAACATGATTTTCCTGCTTTAATTGTCTCATCCTGATCGAAGCATCCTGCGTCACTCAAAACGCAGATTAAATCATAAACATATATCAAGTAGTTTCATCATCAAAATACGAGATTCAACAATCTCCCCCTTTTTGATGATGACAACCACTTGATGACGGAGTTAAACTTAACTCCCGGAGTTTAAACAAACTCCCCCTATCAATATGCCATATTGATAGAACCTTGAATTCAAACTGAATTCAAGTCATTGCAATATTCATCATGAATACTTGCAATACGTCAACATGAACTTATGCATAAACTTATGCATCACATGTCATGTCATCAACATACTTCTCCCCCTTTGTCATCAACAAAAAGGAGAAGTACTACAATCAAGTGTTTGTGATATTGGTTCAACTCATTGCATGAAAAACATAATATCAAGTTTTATCATCATGCAAGTTTGCTAATATCAACATGAAAAATTACGATGTAAGCTTTTGATATCATAACGCAAACATTTCAAGTGTTTATCAATTGTAGCATTTCATCACATGGTAAGATATCAACGCGTAAAATTACGATACAAGCTCTTGATATCTTAACGTATGATGCAAACATGGCATAATGCAAGTTTGGCAATCATAGCATCAATTCATATATTTCTCACCCTTTGTTATCAACAAAACGGAGAACGATATAAGCAAATTTTAAACATAAGTGCTTGTAATTATTCATGTCATAACTAGGTTCATGTCATTTTCCAACAGTGAGTGATAGGATATCAATTATACAAACATCTCAAGGAAAACATGACATGGAGATAGCTTTGAAAACTTCTTCCCTTTTTTGTTATTATCTTTTTGCATGAAGGAGGAAGACTATTTGTGATACACGCTATTTGTGAGTTTACTTTGAGTGAAGTTAGAATCGATGAGAGATTAAATCATGCTTCATTTTTACAAGGACCAAGATCTGTATGTGAAATAAATCCTTGCAAGTAAAAACACTTTCATCCATATTCATCAAATCCATTTTTCAAAAAATATTTTTCACATGATGTGTGTATGAGAGATGTATTTGCTAGTTAATTACATATGTCAAAAATCAATGATATGAACTAAACTTGATATGACATATGCTTGTTAAGTTTGGAAGAGAGTGAACTTGATATGTTAGATTCAAGAGAATCCGAAAATGAAATTTGACTCTTTCTTCCATTCGGACAAGGTTTTGCTATAGATATTCAATTACAATCATGAAGGTAAAGCATGCTTGTTATCATGGAAGTTTTGTATTCAAGCACATAATTTTCAACATGTAATTGTGTAAAATCATTATGCCAGTCAAGTGATTCAATCATAAAGATAAGACATACTCATCATCATGATAGTATGATAGCAGGTTTACCATATACAAGCTAGCAGAAAATTTGTACATTTTAAGGCCCGCAAGCTAGCAATTTTGAGATGTTCAAGAAAGCAACTCTTGCTTCTTGATATATGCAAATTTGTCAAGTTTTGCTAGATGTGCAAGTTAGCATTTTTGCCTCTTGAGATAGGCAAGCTAGCAATCAAGTTTTTTCATCTTCTTGACTTGTACAAGCTAGCTATCTCCCCCTTTGTCATTGTCAACAAGGGAAAAACCCTTTACATCAATTTCTAAATCATGACAAAGGTAAGTAATCAATCTTATTTGTGCATCATTATAGTTTCAATGCACAAATTTATTAACATTACATTTCAAAAAATTTATGCATGATACCGAAAAATCAATCATCATCATGAGCATATCAAACATGATATTCAAGCATTCATGATACATCATTTTGGCAGCATGATCATAGATATTCAAACGATGGTATCTAGAATTCATTACATCCTATTATGCATGATCATTAACTCCTCATTTGTATTTCATGCATTATTTCATTTCATCTCATAAGGAATATCAAGAAGAGTTATTGGATGATGAGATAAATATTTTATGAATACACAGAATATCATAAGTGTTTCATGTATTCATATTATCACATGAAGCATATTATCATTTTTAAGATTCATAACATGAATAACGTTATTACTATTTCATCAAAATTAGTTTCGAGATTCACATAATATAATGAAATCATTAATCTTGATAAAATGGGAAAAACATTTTCTTTTTAAGTGATTCTTTTAACACATCATAAAAAAGAAAAACTCATTCATAATTCAAGTGATTTACAAGATATCATAAATGAATTTATCACTTGTATTTCACCAAAATCGAGAACTCTAGAGTTAGAAAATGATTGAAGCATTTAATCTGATTGAAGAATGATTCATATTTAAAGTGTAGCATTTGTCAAATCTGAAATCATCAAGTATAACTTTAATATTTTCATTGCAACATTAAGCAAGGTTTCATTGAACATAATTTTGAATGATTCTTATAGATGCCTAAAACCTCTTTAGTTTTAATCTATGATTGACTTTATAATAGCATGCTCAAATCTTTATTTTTATGTCAAAACCATACATTATATTTCATAAACAAAGACAATGAAAAATATCAAGCCTTCCAGACAAAAGCCATGTATCGTCATTGAAAAGCAATATGAAAATCATCAAAATATACATTCTTGCTTCTCAAGCACATAAGATTAATCTCACTAGGTGTAAAATCATTAGATTTCTATCTTGCATTAACATAAGACATGCAATTTTCATTATCATTTTCAAGATTACAAGCATGATCATATTTTTGCATTTTCATTGTTAAATTATTAAAAATATAATTTTCAACAAAATTTAAAGAAAAAGAAAAGTGCATCATGAAAAGCATCATGTAATTTCGAAGTAAATTAGGGGGATTTCGATTACCTCATCATTGTAGGCTGTTAAGGCGTAGTTTGCCGCCTTGCTTTTGTTGACTTTCTCTTCTTCGGAGGAGCTCGATTCATCCCAATTTTTGTTCTTCTTCTTGCGTTTAAAGCAAGTAGTTCCATTCTTTTTGCTTTTTAATTTTCGTTTCATTTTAAGTTCACCATCACTTGAGCTTATGCTCGAGTGGTCTTCAAATGATCTATGTCCCAAATCCTTCCTGTTCTTTGGAAGGTTGGTTTGTTCATCATTGTCCTCATCACTTGAGTCATCGCTCAAGTGGCATTCATTTGTCCAGAGTTCCAAATCCTTCCTGTTCTTTGGAAGGTGGTTCTCAAGTTCTTCACGTGCATTGCACGTCATTTCATATGTGATCAATGAACCAATTAGTTCTTCAAGTGGAAAATGGTTCAAGTTTTTCGATTCTTGAATAGCAGTTACTTTTGAATCCCAAGTTTTAGAAAGTGAGCGCAAAACTTTGTTAACGAGTTCAAAATCCGAAAAGCTTTTACCAAGTGATTTTAAACCATTGACGACATCCGTAAAATGGGTGTACATGTCAACAACGGTTTCGCTTGGTTTCATATGAAAAAGCTCGAAATCAAGCAGTAGAATATTAACTTTCGAGTCTTTGACTCTACTAGTTCCCTCGTGCGTGATTTCAAGAGTGCGCCAAATATCGAAAGCTGTTTCACACGTAGAAATCCGATTGAACTCATTTTTGTCCAATGCGCAAAATAAGGCATTCATAGCCTTTGCGTTTAAAGAAAAATTCTTCTTCTCCAAAACCGACCATTCGTTCATCGGTTTGGAGGGAAGTTGAAAACCGTTTTCAATGATATTCCATAAATCCAGATTTAGAGAAATTAAGAAAACTCTCATTCGAGTTTTCCAATAAGTGTAGTCCAATCCGTTAAAGAACGGTGGACGAAAGACCGAACAGCCCTCTTGAAAAGTCATTTCTCTCGGGTGTAAATCCGAAATGAGAAAAACCCCGCTCTGATACCAATTGTTAGGATCAAGAGCACTAAGAGGGGGGGGGGGTGAATTAGTGCAGCGGAAATCTTATAATAATTTAAAAACCAAAAGCTGCGTTCGTTCAAAAACTATTATGATGCAAAAGCAAATTCTCAGTTTGTATCTAAGTGCAGTTTGCGTCCAAGCGCAGATTGCGTTTAAGCGCAGTTTTGCGTCTAAGCGCAGTTTTGCGTCTAAACTCAGATTTACGTCCAAATGCAGATTTACGTCTAAACGTAGATTTACGTCTAAACGCAGTTTTACGTCTAAACGCAGATTAAATCATAAACATATATCAAGTAGTTTCATCATCAAAATACGAGATTCAACAATCTCCCCCTTTTTGATGATGACAACCACTTGATGACGGAGTTAAACTTAACTCCCGGAGTTTAAACAAACTCCCCCTATCAATATGCCATATTGATAGAACCTTGAATTCAAACTGAATTCAAGTCATTGCAATATTCATCATGAATACTTGCAATACGTCAACATGAACTTATGCATAAACTTATGCATCACATGTCATGTCATCAACATACATGTCATGTCATCAACATAATTCAATTCAGGGCTGCGAGGTTGCACCTCCCAACCTCGCAGCCCTGGCGGTGGCACCTCCAGGCTGGAGAGGTGGCACCTCTTCACTATTCCAGCTCACTTGGTTTGGCTCCAAACTTGGTCCAAACCAGTCCGAACTTGGGCCTAATTGGCCCCTACTTGGGTTATAGGATTAACACCTAATCCTAACCCTAATTAACGTGCTAACTATGAATTTAAAGACATTTTCTAAGCTATTACAAAGTCCGCAAGTCAAGACTTCTTCTAGCGAGCTTCCGGCAAACTTCCGGCGGTCTTCCGATGAACTCTCGGAAACCATTCTGCGGACTCCCGGCAAGCTCCTAGACTTCACGATTTGTTCTTAGCGAGTTCCAACGAGCTTCTTCGGCAAGCTCCGATCTTTCTCGGCGAGCTCCGCGAACTCCCAACGAATCTTCGGACTTCCGTCGAACTCTCGAACTCGCAACAAATCCTTCGCGCTTGACTCCGACACTTTGTTTCGCTTTATGTCTTCATCGTTATCATAGTTAATCCTGCACAATTAAAACAAAACTTCAATCGAGACAATTAATCCTAAGCAATTAACCAAGTTGTCCGACATGTCATTGGTCCCTCGACGCTTCGTCCGATTCTTTGGCGCATCGTCCTCTCGTGCAGCCTATTGCCCAATCGGCCAGTTGACTCCGCAACTCCGATATCCTTGGCACAATACCCGCTCTTCTTGGCCCGATGCCCGAGTCCACGGCCCGAAGCCTTCTGTCGATACGTCGACCGATCCACCGGCCCGACGTCCAATCTTCTGACATGTTCCTTCGGCACAACATGATTTTCCTGCTTTAATTGTCTCATCCTGATCGAAGCATCCTGCGTCACTCAAAACGCAGATTAAATCATAAACATATATCAAGTAGTTTCATCATCAAAATACGAGATTCAACACGCCCATTGAAGGAAGGCACCTAGTTGACGTCGGCAACCTCATCGGTGGAGGAAGCCAAAAGTGGAGTAGGTCAAGGCTGACCGAACCACTCTAAATCTCTGGTTTGCGTTTATTTTCGAGCACTTTATCATTACTGCAAACCTCCCTCATCACTACTGCTCTCTGCGCTTTCACGAACAAGATCTAAGTGCTGTTCTTCCAAATCTGCATTCAGACGTAAACTCGTATTTTCATACATTACAGTTTACGTTTACGTTTGATTCTGCAGAACTGTTTTCCGTGCTTTTACGAACGAGCTTCCTTGCAGTTTACGCTTACATTTTAATCCTATTAATAACTGCAATCTGTCCTCTGCGATTTTACGAACGAGTTTCAACATTTAGACGTAAAACTGCATTCAGACGTAAATCGGCTTTCTTCGCTCAATCATCAGATTTCAGTTCATGTTTACGTCTTGGTTTGAACTGCATATTGCCTTCTGCGAGTATACAAACGAGTTTCAAAGTTTAGACGTAAATCTGAACTGAAATCTGATGATTGAGCGAAGAAAGCCGATTTACGTCTGAATGCAGTTTTACGTCTAAATGTTGAAACTCGTTCGTAAAATCGCAGAGGACAGATTGCAGTTATTAATAGGATTAAAATGTAAGCGTAAACTGCAAGGAAGCTCATTCGTAAAAGCACGGAAAACAGTTCTGCGGAATCAAACGTAAACGTAAACTGTAATGTATGAAAATACGAGTTTACGTCTGAATGCAGATTTGGAAGAACAACACTTAGATCTTGTTCGTGAAAGCGCAGAGAGCAGTAGTGATGAGGGAGGTTTGCAGTAATGATAAAGTGCTCGAAAATAAACGCAAACCAGAGATTTAGAGTGGTTCGGTCAGCCTTGACCTACTCCACTTTTGGCTTCCTCCACCGATGAGGTTGCCGACGTCAACTAGGTGCCTTCCTTCAATGGGCGAAGGCCAAACTTCCCTCTTACAATTTCTCTCCTTTTGGCAGGCTTAGGAGACAACCTTTACAGACCTTTCTCTCCTCACTTTACAATTGAAAACTTGAAGAACAGAAGGAGGAGACTTAAAGGCTTTACAACACTTTTGAGCTCTTTAGAATCACAGAAAAGATAACAATTTCGGTATGGGTCTGTATCTTTTCAGTGCTGAATGGGTGGGGTATTTATAGGCCCCAACCCAATTCAAAATTCGAGCTCAAAACGATCAAATCGATCAAATCCCAGAATTTCTGGGATCAGGCGGTTGCACCTCTCGACTGGAGAGGTGGCACCGCCTGGCAGAGCTCGAAGACTGAGCTCTGCCGATTGCTCCTCTCTGCCAGAGCTCGAAGACTGAGCTCGATGGTTGCATCACCTGGCAGAGCTCGAAGACTGAGCTTGGTGATTGCATCACCTGGCAGAGCTCCAAACTGAGCTCGGTGGTTGCATCACCTGGCAGAGCTCCAAGCTGAGCTCAGGCTGATCCACCTCTTTGCCAGAGCTCGAAGACTGAGCTTGGTGAATGCATCACCTGGCAGAGCTCGAGACTGAGCTCAGGCTGATGCACTTCTCTGCCAAAGCTCGAAGACTGAGCTTGGTGGTTGCATCGCCTGGCAGAGCTCGGAACTTGAGCTCTGGCGGTGCAACCTCTTGGCTGGGGCGGTTGCACCTCCCAGCCGTGCAGCCCTGGCGGTTGCACCTCCTGGCTGGGGCGGTTGCACCTCCCAGCCCCACAGCCCAGGCGGTTGCACCTCCTGGCTGGGGCGGTTGCACCTCTCAACCCCACAGCCCAGGCGGTTGCACCTCCTGGCTGGGGCGGTTGCACCTCCTGGTGCAATCAGGGTCCGAATGGTTCACTCCATTCGACCCACTTTGAATCTTTTCAGGGGCCCAATTGCCCCAAGATTAAGCTAATGGGATCACCTCCCATTTTCATGCTTAATCATCGTGCTAACTACGATTATCTCTAAGACAACTTCTGCAGCTTGCTCCGATGCGTCAATCGCTTCTTCCGGCGAGTTTCCGGCCAACTTCCGTCGATCAACCGATAACCCTCGGTGATCCTTCTGCGGACATCCGGCATACTCCTGGACTTTGCGACGATCCACTTGGCGAGTTCCGACGAGCTTCGCTTGGCAAGCTTCTGGACTTCTCGGATCTGTTCTCTCTGAACCTCCGACGACCGTCCGAACTTCCGTCGAACTCTCGAACTCCCAACGTGATCATGATCTTGACTCCGGCGCAACTCCTGCTGCTTGTCTTACTCTCATCGTAGTTAATCCTGCACACTTATCTCAACACATAGATTAGATAACAAATGACAATTGACTTCATCATCAAAATCCGAGATTCAACAGATCAGATATATAAGTGAGTGGTTTTAGGTCAAGTGGGAGATTGTTGGTCATAGGTGCCCTGTAAGCCAATCACATGAGTGATGACACATGTGACATGATACATATTCTTTTTGCTTTTTATATTATTTGATATTTTATCACTTTATATTACCTATTGCATGAATATATTGTGATGTCCATGGATCTATGCAATAGGAATTGGATCGTGATGATATCACAATAATGAGATCAATTTGCCTTTAAACACAAACCTTAAATAATCTCGATCATAAGCTACTCGAGAGGGACATGGGCTAGGTTCTTTTTTGCTACCTCCTTCTATTCTTCTCTCTCCCTCTCCTCCTCATACTGCAGCCCCTATTTGGGGTGTGTGGGCAGCAAGAAGGGGCAGCCCCTTCTTGATTACCTAGTACGTGCAATAAAGAGATTTGGGCAGCAATTTAAGGAGCATCTTCGTAGCCCCTAACATGTGGATTGTTGAATCTCGGATTTTGATGATGAAGTCAATTATCATTTGTTGATCTAATCTATATATTGAGAAAAGTGTGCATAATTAACTATGATGGCAGTAAGACATGCAGCAGGTGTTATGCCGGAGTCAAGATCAAGATCACATTGGGAGTACAAGAGTTCGTCGGAAGTCCGGACGTTCGTCTGAAGTTCTGTTAGAACCAGCCGAGAAGTCTAGGAGCTTGCCATAGAAGCTCATTGGAACTGGCCAAGAAGATTGGCACGAAGTCTAGGAGCTTGCCGGGAGTCTGCCAGAGCATCACCGAGGGTTCATCGGATGTTTGCCAGAAGTTCGCCGGAAGGCTCACCGGAAGAAGCGATTGACTCATCGGAACACAGAATTGCAGTAATCATGTCGTAATTGTCATAGTTAGAGTAATGATTAAGTTAGGGTTGGGAGGTAATCCCACTAACTTAATTAGGGGCCAACTAGGACTTTAACAGACCCAAATTGGGCCGAATGGAACAGCCCATTCGGACCTAGAATTCTTGGTCGGCGGTGGCAACGCTAGGGCCGGTGGTGGCACCGCCTAGGAAACTCGGTCTCCTAGGGATTTTGGGCGGTAGTATTGCCCTTGTCAGGCAGTGGTACCGCTGGCAGTTATTGCTACCAACGGCGGTACCGCCCTTGTCAGGCGGTGCTACCGCCTGAGCTCGGTCCTCGAGTGTTATCAGGCGGTAGTACCACCCAAACTGAGCTGTAGTGCTGTTCGGTGTCCAATGACAGGTGGTAGTACCGCCCAGTAATGGCGGTGGTACCGCTAGGATCCTGAAAATTTAGGAATGGACACTTTTAGGCTCTATTTTTGAACTCATTGGGGTCTATAAATACCCCACCCTTTCCTGCATGAAAGGGCACCGATATCTTGACATTATCTTGAGTCTTTGAGGCCTTAAAGTGTTATAAAAGCTAGAGTTCTCCTCCTTTCTTTCTAAGTGTTGAGAACATCCAAGAGAGGAGTGAAAACTTCAAGGGTTGTCTCTTAAGCCCGTCAAAAGGAGAAAAACTGTAAAAGGGTAGTTGGCCTTCACCTATTGAAGGAAGGCCTCTCGTGGACGACGGTGACCTCGTCGAAGGAGAAAGCCGATAGTGGATGTAGGTCACGTTGACCGAACCACTCTAAAATCTCGGTTTGCATTTACTTTGAGCATCTTTCCTTTATAGCAAACTGCCTCTCCTCCTTATTGTGCTTTAAATACATCTACATTCACTTTGACATAAAACATCTTATGAGATCGGCTTTCTATGAAGACTTTACAAAATCTATGTTTTTTCATTTGTGTGATTTACATTGCTGCAAATCACTTAGTCTTCTCTTGCATTTCCACTTAAGACTTCAAGCTCAAATTTCTTCCGAAACGAATTGAGTTGAGATTATTCTCGTTGAATCGGCTTTAATTGAAATAAGATTTTTTAAAATAGTGAAAGTTTTCCGCTATACTAATTCACCCCACCCCACCCCCTCTTAGTACGCTCTTAATCCTAACAATTGGTTTCAGAGCAAGGTTCACTCTTAGTTGGATTAAAACCCAAGAGAGATGACATTTGCCGGAAACCAAGAGGGTCACTCAATTACAAGTCCGCCCATGTTCAATGGAGCGGATTACACCTATTGGAAGACTCGGATGAGGATCTTCCTTATTTCTATGGATTTTGAGCTTTGGAACATTATTGAAAATAGTTTTCAAAAGTCTTCTCTTCCAATGAACGATTGGAATGAGTTGGAGAAGAAGACTTTCACGTTAAATGCCAAGGTTATGAATGCCTTGTTTTGTTCACTAGATAAAAATGTGTTCAATTGTGTTTTGATTTGTGAAATGACTTTTGATATTTGGCACATACTCAAAGTGACTCATGAAGGCACGAGTAGAGTAAAAGAGTCAAAAATTAACATTTTAGTATATTCTTATGAACTATTTCGAATGAAACTAAGTGAGACCATAGGAGACATGTACACCCATTTTACAGATATCGTCAATGGTCTGAAAGGACTCGATAAAGGTTTTTCGGATTTCGAGCTCGTTAATAAAGTTTTAAGATCCCTTCCAAAGAGTTGGGACCCTAAAGTCACAGCAATTTAAGAGGCCAAAGAATTAAACAACTTTCCTCTTGAAGAATTAATTGGGTCACTAATGACCTACGAAATGGCATGCAAAGCTCATGAAGAGCATGAGGACACCCTTCCAAAGGACAGGAAGGATATGACACTTAGAACTCAAGAAGACCACTTGAGAGAAAACTCAAGTGATGAGGACTTTGACGATGACTTAGCATTTTTAATAAGAAAATTCAAAAAATTTATTAAAAAAATAAATTTAAAAATGACACTAAAAATAAGATTGAACCCAAGAAAGACTAAGTAATTTGTTACGAATGCAAGAAGCCAGGACACTAAAAAAGTGAATGTCCCCAAGCCAAGAAGAGAACATCAAAGAAGAAGGCGCTCAAAGCAACATGGGATGACTCAAGCGCACCCGAAGAAGAGGAGCCCCACCACCGAGCAAGTTGCTCACTATGCACTAATGGCCCTTGGAGAGGAGGTATCAAGTTCAATTGATGTAAATTTATCATTTGATGAATTATTAAATGCTTTCATGATTTATTTGATGAATACAAAATAATTAGTAAAAAATATAAATTGTTAAAAAAGGAGCATGAATATCTTGTTAGTAATTTTGATAAATTAAAAATTAAGCATAATGATAGTTTAGCTCCACGTACGAAATGTCATGATTTAGAAATACTCCAAAAGGAGAACTTGCTACTCAAGGATACCTTGAAGAAATTTGAGGTTGGTAGCAAGTTATTAAACATGATCCTTACCAATAAGGCTCACGTTCATAAAAGAAGTGGAATCGGATTTGTGAGAAGCTCTCACCAAAATCCAATCACCTTCATTAAAGGCCCTATCTTGTATATTTTGCCCCAAAACAAATGTAACTTTTGTTGCAAATATAGACATAAAACTTATCATTGTCCATTTAAAAAGGTTAGTCCACACAAATTGATATGGGTTCCTAAAGGAACTATAAAAAATTCCATGCAACATGATAAGCAACTTAGATCGGTTTTTCGGGCACCCAAGATCAAATGGGTACCTAAAAATCATCCCCTTTTTTAGAAATGGATACCATCACAAGCTAGGAGCAAGAGATAATATCTTACTTTTTAGATGCTTAAGGTTTATGACCAGAGATCCAAAATGACTCATAACACTCTCTAGCTAAAATAACAAAAAGAGGATCAGTAGAATTAAAACTATTATTTATGAAATGATACTTATAGTCCGTACTTTAATGATGCAATCTTGTGTGGTAAACACTTAAGTTTGATCACTCAAATTTTAAAACTTGTAAACTCTTATGCATGAATTGTTGAATCTCATATTTTGATGATGAAACCACTTGATATCTGTTTATAATTTAAACTGCATTTTGAGTGATGTAGGTCTACTCGATTAGGATTAGACAGTTAATGCAGGAGGGATTGACGTTGCGCCGAAGGAGATCACATACAGATATTGGAAGGCAGAAGGCTTCGAACGTCGGGCATCGGGCCAAGGAGAGCGAAATTACGCCAAGGATATCGAGGTTATGGAGGTCAACCGCTGATTGGGCAACAAGCCGCAAGAGAGGACGAAGCGCCAACCAATGACGTGCCGGGCAACAGAATGTCAATTTGCGTTGTAATAATTGTCTAGATCGGAGTAGAGTTTTAGCTTGTGTGTGCAGGATTAACTATGATAACGACGAAGACATAAAGCAAAATAAAGTGTAGGAGTCAAGCATGAAGGATTCATTGCGAGTTCGAGAGTTCGACGGAAGTCCGAAGGTTCGTCGGGAATGCTACCGGAACTAGCCGAGAATGAGTAGGGAGCTTGTCGAAGGATTTTTCGGAAGCTCGCCTGAAGGTTCGTTGGAAGTTCATGAAGCTCACCGAGAAAGATCGAAGCTAGCCAAAGAAGCTCGTTGGAACTCGTCAAGATCAAATCGTGAAGTCTAGGAGCTTGCCGGGAGTCCGCAGAATGGTTTCCGAGAGTTTATCGGAAAACCGTCGGAAGCTCGCCGGAAGAAGTCTTGACTTACGGACTTTGTAATAGCTTAGAAAATGTCTTTAAATTCGTAGTTAGCACGTTACTTAGGGTTAGGATTATGTGTTAATCCTATAAACCAAGTATGGGCCAATTGGGCTCTAGTTCGGACTGGTTTGGGCCAATTTTGGAGCCCAACCAGTGAGCTGAAATAGTGTAGGCGGTGGCACCGCCTAGCACCCGAGAGCCAAGCGGTGGCACCGCCCAGCACCCGAGAGCTGGGCGGTGACACCGCTTGGCTGGGCGGTGGCACCGCCAGCATCGGGAACCAAAGAGAATTCAAATTTTGGAGCCCAAATTTGAATCCTCTTGAGGCCTATAAATACCCCTCAAATCTCAGCTGAGATCATAACCTTTTGAACAGCAATAGTTTGAGTTAAGAGCCTTAGAATAGTCTTTGCAAGCCTTGTTTTTAATATTGCTTAAGTGTTCACCTCCTCCCATCTTGTTGAAAAGAATTGTAAGAGTGTGAACCACTTGTAAAGGTTGTAAGAGGGATATTAGTCCTTCCCCTACAAGAAATTTGCTAGTGGAAGTTGGAAGCCTCTTCGAAGAAGGCTTCGCAAGTGGATGTAGGTCAGTTTGACCGAACCACTTTAAAAACTACTTCGTTATCTGGTTTGCATCCTACTCTTGCCATTTACATACTGCAAACTTCTCTACTTAGTTACTATGCTTCCATACGTTTCTAAGTTATCAAGCTTCTAAAATTGGTTTCCATTGATATTGCTTTTCATCGTACGAAAGATTTATCAAAACCGAAGTTTTAATCCGCTGCACTAATTCACCCCCCCCTCTTAGTGCCACTCCGATCCTAACAATTGGTATCAGAGCCCGGTATTTCTCATTTCGGATTTACGCCCGAGAGAAATGGCTCTTCATGGCTTTCAAGAGGGCTTATCGGTTTTTCATCCACCGTTGTTTAATGGATTGGACTACACTTATTGGAAAACTCGAATGAGAGTTTTCTTTATTTCTATGAATTTGGATTTATGGAATATCGTTGAAAACGGTTTTCAACTTCCCTCTAAACTGATGAACGAATGGTCGGATTTGGAGAAGAAGTATTTTTCTTTAAACGCAAAGGCTATGAATGCCTTATTTTGCGCTTTGGACAAAAATGAGTTCAATCGGATTTCTATGTGCGAAACGGCTTTTTATATTTAGCGAACACTTGAAATCACGCATGAGGGAACTAGTAGAATCAAAGACTCAAAGGTTAACATTTTATTGCTTGATTTTGAGTTTTTTCGAATGCAACCAAGCGAGACTATATGCGACATGTACACCCGTTTCACGGATGTCGTCAATAATCTAAGAGTTCTTGGTAAATCTTTTTCGAATTTTGATCTCGTAAGCAAGATCTTAAGATCTCTTCCAAAAAGGTGGGATCCTAAAATAACCGCAATACAAGAAACAAAAGATTTAAATATTTTTCCACTTGAAGAACTAGTTGGTTCGTTGATAACATATGAAATGATGCACAATACACATGATGAACATGATGAACAAAATCACCTTCCAAAGAACAGGAAAGATTTGGAACTCCGAACAAATGAATACCACTTAGCGATGACTCAAGTGATGAGGACAATGATGAACTTGAACTTCGAACACTAAATCTTAATAAGTTTATTAAACAAAAATCTAAAATAAACAATGAAATTGAACGGAGGAAGAGGTCAAAGAAGAGGAAGGCAACCAAGGATGAATCAAGAACTTCCAAAGGTGAAACGGCGAATTGGGCTTTGACGGGCTTCGACTACAAGGTAAGTAACTCAACTCTCTTGAATTATTTTGAAATTACTTAAAGCCCTTCATGAGTGCTTAATTTAGATAGTAGGAATAGGAAATAAAAAAATTGTTTTTCAAAAATCATATCATGTTTTTCTTTGTAGCATCTTTGAAAAATTAAAAAATTTGATCATGAAAAGTATATTGCAAAGATTTCATGCATATTATGTTTTGAAATGTTGAATGATGCAATATTAGGGATGATAATATGATATGTGATAATGCTTAGAATTAATCCATACATATGTATACGTCATGCATGAGTTTTTGAAGTAAATGTTGATTTGAACCTCTCATTTTAGATTAATATGCTTTTGGTTTAATCGTTTTTATGATGAATTAAGATGACATTCTTATTACATATTAAGATGACATAGTGCATGTACATCTATGTATGAATTTCTTGATAGTCTTTTGATGATAGACGTGATATCATGATGTGTTTGCTCTTAACGGCTTCATGACGAAACTTATGTTTCAATTTTAAATGATGATACTTGTTTTCATAAAAAGACTTGAATACCCTCACCTGAAATCAATTGTATGAAATGGAAATAATTTTCTATCCTATTGAGATTAATGAATTTATTTTACCAATCTTGTGAATCTCATGAAAATAAACATGATGAATATTTTATAAATGAGTTGTCTTATAAGATTTTGCCTTTACATCTTGAACTTTCATGCTTATATTGATTTGCCATATAAAGACTAAGGCATGCTTAGATGAAAAAGAATCACTTAAAAAATGCTTTTCCCATCTGATCGAGATTAATGATTTCATGATATTTTGTGAATCTCGAAATTGATTTTGATGACTTGATTATGAGTTTCAAGTTACCGATTTGATTTGAATAAGTTTTATTTAAATCATAATCTTAATCTTGTAAATTTGGAATCACAAATAATATCTTTTGGTATTCACGAATTGATACTCACAATATGAAAGTATTGGTATTCATGACTTGAATTTGATTGAAACATTGCATGCTTAAATTAATCATTCTCCTATGTTTAAAAAATTCTTTAAAAGCCTTATGAGATGACTGAAAATTAATTTGTTTTATGATGAATCACGAATCATGACTTGATCTATGATATTGATATATTGGTTGTATAATTCTTTTGCTCTATTAAGAGGATTTATTGAATGAATCATGTCCTTCTTGAATTTTCTTGATATCATGACATGATTTTGTAAGTTGGCTTGTATAATAATTAAAATCTTTTGGCCATTGATTTATCCCTTCTTTTCGGTAATGACAAAGGGGGAGAAATATATGAATTGATACTATGAGTGTCATATTTGAATGATAAATATATGAATTAATGCTATAAGTGCCATATTTGAATTTGAATTATGTTAAGATATCAAAAGAAGCTTGCATCGAAATATATGGTAAATTGATAATCGAAATGCTATGATTGACATATGTCATGTTTGCATCATATTAAGATATCAAGAACTTACATTGTAATTTTACTTGCTGATATCTTGTCATGTGATGAAATGCTACGATTTGTTGCTAAAATGATGCATGCAATACTTATGCTTTTTATGTGGTGTATTACATATGATGTGAATAATGATTAATATGGCCTTAATTTGAATTCAAGGTTTATCTCAATTATGAAATTTTTAAATAAGAATGATTACTCACCTTTGTCATGATTTAGAAATTGACATAAAGGGTCTTCCCTTCCTTACAATGACTAAGGGGGAGATAGCTAGCCTGCACAATTCAAGAAAAAAAGCAAAAATTGCACTTCTTAAAAGAGAAGAAATTGCTATCTTGAACATCACCAATAATTGCTAGCTTGAAACATCAAGAAAATGCAAAAATGTGCTATCGTGCCTATCTCAAGAAAAGCAAATATGCCAACTTGCATATATTTGAATTTGCTAGCTTATAAAACTTGCATATTTCAAGAAGCAAGAGTTGCTTTCTTAAACATCTCTAAATTGCTAGCTTGCAAGTTCTAAAATGTTGTAAAATTACTAGATTGCATGATGATAAAAATTTAATATTATGTTTTTCATGCAATGAGTTGAACCCATATAACAAACATTTGATTGTGGTACTTCTCCTTTTTGTTGATGACAAAGGGGGAGAAGTATGTTGATGACATGACATGTGATGCATATGTTCATGATGATGTGTTGCAAGTATTCATGATGAATATTGCAATGACTTGAATTCAGTTTGAATTCAAGATTCTATCAATATGGCATATTGATAGGGGAGTTTGTTTAAACTCTGAGAGTTAAGGTTAACTCCATTATCAAGTGGTTGTCATCATCAAAAAGGGGAAGATTGTTGAATCTCGTATTTTGATGATGAAACCACTTGATATGTATTTATAATTTAAACTGCATTTTGAGTGATGTAGGTCTACTCGATCAGGATTAGACAGTTAACGCAGGAGGAATTGACGTTGCGCCGGAGGAGATCACATCAAGATATTGGACGGCAGAAGGCTTCGGACGTCGGGCATCGGGCCAAGGAGAGCGAAATTGCGCCAATGATATCGGGGTTGCGAAGGTCAACCGCTGATTGGGCAACAAGCCGCAAGAGAGGACGATGCACTGAAGAATTGGACGAAGCGCCAACCAATGACGTGCCGGGCAACAGAATGTCAATTCACGTTGTAATAATTGTCTAGATCGGAGTAGAGTTTTAGCTTGTATGTGTAGGATTAACTATGATAACGATGAAGACATAAAGCAAAACAAAGTGTCGGAGTTAAGCATGAAGGATTCATTGCGAGTTCGAGAGTTCGACGGAAGTCCGAAGTTTCGTCGGGAATGCTGCCAGAACTAGCCGAGAATGAGTAGGGAGCTTGCCGAAGGGTTTTTCGGAAGCTCGCTTGAAGGTTCGTTGGAAGTTCGCGGAGCTCGCCGAGAAAGATCGGAGCTTGCTGAAGAAGCTCGTTGGAACTCCTCAAGATCAAATCGTGAAGTCTAGGAGCTTGCTGGGAGTCCACAGAATGGTTTCCGAGAGTTTATCGGAAAACCGTCGGAAGTTCGTTAGAAGTTCGCCGGAAGAAGTCTTGACTTATGGACTTTGTAATAGCTTAGAAAATATCTTTAAATTCATAGTTAGCATGTTACTGAGGGTTAGGATTAGGTGTTAATCCTATAAACCATGTAGGGGCTAATTGGGCTCTAGTTCGGACTGGTTTGGGCCAATTTTGGAGCCCAACCAGTGAGCTGAAATAGTGTAGGCGGTGGCACCGCCTAGCACCCGAGAGCCAGGCGGTGGCACCGCACACCACCCAAGAGCTGGACGGTGGCACCGCTTGGCTGGGCGGTGGCACCGCTAGCATCGGGAACCAAAGAGAATTCAAATTTTGGAGCCCAAATTTGAATCCTCTTGAGGCCTATAAATACCCCTCAAATCTCAACTGAGATCATAACCTTTTGAAAAGCAATAGTTTGAGTTAAGAGCCTTAGAATAGTCTTTGCAAGCCTTATTTTTCATATTGCTTAAGTGTTCACCTCCTCCCATCTTGTTGAAAAGAATTATAAGAGTGTGAACCACTTGTAAAGGTTGTAAGAGAGGTATTAGTCCTTCCCCTACAAAAAATTTGCTAGTGGAAGTTGGAAGCCTCTTCGAAGAAGGCTTCGCAAGTGGATGTAGGTCATTTTGACCGAACCACTTTAAAAACTACTGCGTTATCTGGTTTGCATCCTACTCTTGCCATTTACATACTGCAAACTTCTCTACTTAGTTACTATGCTTCCATACGTTTCTAAGTTATCAAGCTTCTAAAATCGGTTTCCATTGATATTGCTTTTCATCGTACGAAAGATTTATCAAAACCGAAGTTTTATTCCGCTGCACTAATTCACCCCCCCTCTTAGTGCTGCTCCGATCCTAACATGAATTCCCCTTCACACATCCTCCGGATTTCCGGATATATCTGATATAATCTTTTCTCAAAATTTTCCAGATCCAACTATATCTTACAAGATCATGAACTTACGGCTTGCGAGCCAGGTTTGCATACGAATTTGTATGATGAACTTGAGTTATATATTTCAAGGCTTATGATGCTTGCATGATGAGTCATGAACATATTAAAAAACATTTGAGTTCTATATGACATTTAGGTATAGTATGCAAGATCAATCATGAACGTACAAATCTTCACCTCTTGTGATGTGAATTTTTACATAATTATGTAATTAGGGTTGTGTGCTCCACAAACAAAAACTCTCTTCAAATTGAAATCACCCACATCAACCCACACACCCTTATAAGTCGTGCTCACTACCTGTAGGCGGTGGCACCGCCCAGCTAGCGGTAGCACCGCCAACTACCACGGGTGGCAGGCGATAGCACAGCCTAGCCAGCGGTGCCATCGCCCGTAATCTTCCCCCTTTTAAAACCAAGCTAGGGCCGATGGTAGAACGGACCCCAACTCATTTTCCACTCACCCTTGCAGCTCCAAACCTCATTTGAACTCCATTCTCTCCCTCTGGCTGCCCAAAACTCCCTATTTCCTACAAGATCAAGGATCAATCCTACATCTTCTTAAAGATTTCAACTAAGGTATTCTTTAAAAGGATTTGATTTCTCTTTTGTATCATCTACTATTGCTCATTATTTATCTTCATAATAGAAATATTTATGGGTTATAGAAGATCCTCTAGGGATAAAGGGAAGAGGAGAATAGAAGAAAACTATGATTCCACATTTTTCGATTCACATTAACGTGCCCTAAAATTTGCATCTATAGAATATAGACATGTTCATAAGGAAAAATATGTTGATTTAGATGCACTAAGTGATTTAGAACCTATTCAATAGTTTACAAATCTAGACCTTCTCCCAATCCTATAAATAAGTGAACCTATCTACCCTAGACTTGTTAGGTTGTTTTACAACAATCTACATGTAAATGAAGAAGAAAGGGTATCAACCTATATTTTAGGACACCATATATCCATTATGGATAGATCTATTTGCGACATCATAGGCATCCCGGTGAAAGAAGGATGTTGTTATTTTAGAGGACAATGGGATGATGAAACAATTGGGATCACTTATGTTGACGCCTTAGGAATAATTTTTGGGAATCGCAACTTAATGATACTTCCAAAAAGTTGTGAGCATTTACTACCATTAAGCACAAAAATACTTCATCACATCCTAATTAGTATCATTCTCCCTAAACAATATCATCATGATGAAGTAAGCCAAATGGAACTAGGAACCATGTATTGGATCATGAAGGGATACAACAATTGCTTTGGTTACCATATCCGATAAAACATGATAGAAATATGTAAAAAGGACTTGATGCTTCCATATGATGGCATAATCACTAGAATACTCCATGCCTATGCTATTACAATTCCACCCGACAAAGAAGTTATAAAGCTAGATAGATTTAGCATCATAAATAAAAATCTACTTCGACGGATGAGATGTATATTTAGAAATGGTATGTGGGTTAGAATGCCTAGAAGAACCGATCCCTCTTAATCTGAACCAGAACCGAAAACACCAATCTTTAGGGGTAATCTATCTCCTCCAACTGGTCCTTTTGAGGAATCACATCCAATAGAGCAAGCACCTCCATCATCTATCGAAGACATAGGGATTCAGATAGATCGCTATGAATAAAAACAAGATCGACTTAAACAATGCCAAGAACAAATCCTATCTGAGCTGCAGCAGATTCACCGACAATTTGACACATTGCTTAGACATTTCAACTTTCCACCACCTGAATGAGCATATGTATGTATTTAGGTAAAGTAGACACAATTCCTCCTTGTCATGTTGTAATACTATATTGTTATAAACCTTTTATGCTACTCACTTTGATGATCGCAATGCCACTTACTTTAATGATCACAAGTTCTTGATATGTTTAACTATTGATATCTACGACTTGATGTATTATTTGGTGAGCATTTACGAAGTTAGGAATATTGATTTGTCCAAATACATGAATTTATTTCATTTTTGGACTTTCTTGATTCGGTGCTGAAAATTTCATGATACAAATTCTACATAAGATTATGTGCTTCAATAACATGTTTACTTTAATGTTGGAAATTTTGTGCCTTGATGCTAAAAATTTCCATGATGATGAACATGTTTACCTTCATGATTATAATTGAAAAGCTATAACAAAACATTTTCTGAATGTATGATTTTGTTGTATTTCTCTTCTAGATTTAATATATTTCTTGAATGGAGCTTTTATGAGCCTATGTCATATCAAATTTATTTCATATCCATGCTTCATCATTTAATGATTTTTGATACATGGAATCAATTGACAAATGTATCTCTCGTGGACTTATCTTTTGTGAATTTTTATTGAGAAATGGATTTGATGTAATCATTCTTTCACATGAATTCCTTCTTGATGAAGGAAGACTTTTTTGAGATGAACACTTGCAAGGATTTAATTTCATATGTATATCTTGATCCTTGTGAAAAATGAAGCATGATTTTATCATTTTGAATGAAAAATAAAATGAAACTCTCTTATCATTTTCAACTTCATCAAAAGTTGGTTCTTAATGGCTTTTCCTCCTTACTTTCCTCCTTCATGCAAAGTTTTGATGATAAGTAAAAGGAAAGAAGTTAATGAATGATATCATGTCATGAATGCTTGAAAAATAATTGGTATGAATTTCTTTACAAGTTGAAAAATGACATGAATTTTTACCACAATTTCATATATTGTTGAATCGTTCTCTTTTTTGTTAATGACAAAGGGGGAGAAATATGTAGAAAATTGATGATAAATGTATGCAATTTTACACTTAAAATGTTTGCATTATGATAAGATATCTAGAGCTTAATTTGAAATATTACAAATTGATATCTTATCATAGAATGAATTGCTATGATTGTTATCCTTCATATTTTCAGAAAGTTACATCATGATAGGAATCATGATGAGTATATTGATAAGTTTAAATGAACTTAACTAATCAATATGTCTCTTGAATTCAAAGGCTTTGAATTCAAGAATGACTTTTCTCAAGTATGGCATATAGATAGGGGGAGTTAAGGTTAACTTCGTCATCAATTGATTATCAATTAATTGTCATCATCAAAAAGGGAGAGATTGTTGAATCTCATAATTTGATGATGAAGTTAATTGTCATTTATTGATCTAATCTATATGTTGAGAAATGTATGCAGGATTAACTATGATTGTAGTAAGACATGTAGTAGGTGTTGTGCCGGAGTCAAGATCAAGATCACGTTGGGAGTACGAGAGTTTGTCGGAAGTCCGGACTTTCATCAGAAGTTCTGCGGGAACTAGCTGAGAAGTCTAGGAGCTTCCTGGGAGTCCGCCGGAGCATCGTCAAGGGTTCGTCGGAAGTTCGTTGGAAATTCGCCGGAAGCTCACTGAAAGAAGCGGTTGACGTACCGGAACATAGAATTACAGTAATCATATCGTAATTGTCATAGTTAAAGTATAGATTAAGTTAGGGTTGGGAGGTAATCTCACTAACTTAATTAGGGACCAATTGGGCCCTTAACAGACCCAAATTAGACCAAATGGAATAGCCCATTCGGACCCAGAATTTCTGGTCGGCAGTGGCACCGCCCAGGAGACTCGGTCTCCCAAGGATTCTAGGTGGTAGTACCGCCCCTGTTAGGTGGTGGTACCGTCGATAGTTATTGCTACCGGCAGTGGTACCGCCCCTGTTAAGCGGTGGTACTGCCTGAGCTTAGTCTTCGAGCACTGTCAAGCAGTAGTACCACCCAGACTAAGTAGTAATATTGCTCAATGTCCGATGACAGGTGGTAGTACTGTTGAATCTCGTAATTTGATGATGAAACCACTTGATATATGTTTATGATTTAATCTGCGTTTTGAGTGACGCAGGATGCTTCGATCAGGATGAGACAATTAAAGCAGGATAATCATGTTGTGCCGAAGGAACATGTCAGAAGATTGGACGTCGGGCCGGTGGATCGGTCGACGTATCGACAGAAGGCTTCGGGCCGTGAACTCGGGCATTCGGCCAAGAAGAGCGGGTATTGTGCCAAGGATATCGGAGTTGCGGAGTCAACTGGCCGATTGGGCAATAGGCTGCAGGAGAGGACGATGCGCCGAAGAATCGGACGAAGCGTCGAGAGACCAATGACATGTCGGACAACTTGGTTAATTGCTTAGGATTAATTGTCTCGATCGAAGTTTTGATTTGTTGTGCAGGATTAACTACGATAAGAGTAAGACAAGCAGCAGGTGTTGCGCCGGAGTCAAGATCATGATCACGTTGGGAGTTCGAGAGTTCGACGGAAGTTCGGACGGTCGTCGGAGGTTCAGCGAGAACAGATCCGAGAAGTCCAGAAGCTTGCCAAGCGAAGCTCGTCGGAACTCGCCAAGTGGATCATCGCAAAGTCCAGGAGTATGCCGGATGTCCGCAGAAGGATCACCGAGGGTTTATCGGATGATCGACGGAAGTTCGCCGGAAACTCGCCGGAAGAAGCGATTGACGCATCGGAGCATAGCTGCAGAAGTTGTCTTAGAGTTAATCGTAGTTAGCACGATGATTAAGCTTGAAAATGGGAGGTGATCCCATTAGCTTAATCTTGGGGCAATTGGGCCCCTGAAAAGATTCAAATTGGGCCGAATGGAGCGAACCATTCGGACCCTGATTGCACCAGGCGGTGCAACCGCCTAGGCCAGGAGGTGCAACCGCCTGGGCTGCGGGACTGGGCGGTGCAACCGCCCCAGCCAGGCGGTGCAACCGCCCAGGCCATGTCTTCCAGCGGAACTGGGCGGTGCAACCGCCCCAGCCAAGAGGTGCAACCGCCCAGGGCTCAGTCTCCAAGCGAGACTGGGCGGTGCAACCTCCTCTGTCAAGAGGTAGCACCGCCAGAGCTCAAGTTTCGAGCTCTGCCAAGAGGTGCAACCACCGAGCTCGGTCTTCAAGCTCTGGCAGAGAGGTGCAACCTCTTTGGACAGGAGATGCATCGCCTGAGCTCGGTCTTCGAGCTCTGGCAGAGAGGCGCAACCACCTCTGGCAGAGAGGTGCATCAGCCTGAGCTCAGTTTCGAGCTCTGCTAGGTGATGCAACCACCGAGCTCAAACTTCGAGCTCTGCCAGGCGATGCAACCACTGAGCTCAGTCTTCAAGCTCTGGCAGAGAGGTGCAATCGCCTGAGCTCAGTCTTCGAGCTCTGCCAGGCGGTGCCACCTCTCCAGTCAAGAGGTGCAACCGCCTGATCCCGGAATTCCGGGATGTGATCGTTTTGAGCTCCAAATTTGAATTGGGTTGGGGCCTATAAATACCCCACCCATTCAACACTGAATTGACAACAGATCCACACTGAATTCTTGATCTTTTCAGTGATTCTAAGAGCTCAAATTTGTGTAAAGTCCTAAAGTTCTCCTCCTTCTGTTCTTCAAGTCTTGAGTTGTAAAGAGAGGAGAGAAAGGATCTGTAAAGGTTGTCTCCTGAGCCTGTCAAAAGGAGAGAAACTGTAAAAGGGCAGTTAGCCTTCGCCCATTGAAGGAAGGCAGCTAGTTGACGTCGGTGATCTCGTCGGAGGAGGAAGCCAAAAGTGGAGTAGGTCAAGACTGACCGAACCACTCTAAATCTCTGGTTTGCTTTTACCTTGAGCACTTTATCATTACTGCAAACCTCCTACATTGCTACTGCCCTCTGCGCCTTTACGAACGAGTTTCTAAGCTCTGATCTTTCAGAATCTGCATTCAAACGTAAATCGTGTTTTCGTACGATCTTCACACTGCAGTTTACGCTTACATTCGGATTCCATTTATAACTGCAAACTGCTTTCTACGTAAAACGCTTTTCAAGGTTCAAAACTACATTTAGACGTAAAATTACGTTTAGACGTAAAACTGCGTTTAGACGCAAAACTGCGTTTAGACGTAAAACTGCGTTTAGACGTAAAACTGCGTTTAGACGCAAAACTGCGTTTAGACGTAAAACTGCGTTTAGACATAAAATTGCGTTTAGACGTAAAACTGCGTTTGGACGTAAAACTGAGTTTAGACGCAAACTGCGCTTAGACGCAAACTGCGCTTAGACGCAAACTGTGTTTAGACGCAAACTGCGCTTAGACGCAAAACTGCGCTTAGACGCAAACTGCACTGTGATTCTGCTTTTATATCGAAATCGTTTTTTATCGGACGAACGCAGCTTTCGTTTTTAAATTACTGTAAGATTTCCGCTGCACTAATTCACCCCCCCCCCTCTTAGTGCTCTCGATCCTAACAATTGGTATCAGAGCGGGGTATTTCTCATTTCGGATTTACACCCGAGAGAAATGACTTTTCAAGAGGGCTGTTCGGTCTTTCATCCACCGTTCTTTAACGGATTGGACTACACTTATTGGAAAACTCGAATGAGAGTTTTCTTAATTTCTCTAAATCTGGATTTATGGAATATCATTGAAAACGGTTTTCAATTTCCCTCCAAACCGATGAACGAATGGTCGGTTTGGAGAAGAAGAATTTTTCTTTAAACGCAAAGGCTATGAATGCCTTATTTTGCGCATTGGACAAAAATGAGTTCAATCGGATTTCTACGTGTGAAACGGCTTTCGATATTTGGCGCACTCTTGAAATCACGCACGAGGGAACTAGTAGAGTCAAAGACTCGAAAGTTAATATTTTACTGCTTGATTTCGAGCTTTTTCATATGAAACCAAGCGAAACCGTTGTTGACATGTACACCCGTTTTACGGATGTCGTCAATGGTTTAAAATCACTTGGTAAAAGCTTTTCGGATTTTGAACTCGTTAACAAAGTTTTACGCTCACTTTCTAAAACTTGGGATTCAAAAGTAACTGCTATTCAAGAATCGAAAAACTTGAACCAATTTCCACTTGAAGAACTAATTGGTTCATTGATCACATATGAAATGACGTGCAATGCATGTGAAGAACTTGAGAACCACCTTCCAAAGAACAGGAAGGATTTGGGACATAGAACATTTGAAGACCACTCGAGCATAAGCTCAAGTGATGGTGAACTTAAACTACAAATGAAACGAAAATTAAAAAGCAAAAAGAATGGAACTACTTGCTTTAAACGCAAGAAGAAGAACAAAATTTGGGATGAATCGAGCTAATCTGAAGACGAGAAAGTCAACAAAAGCGAGGCGGCAAACTACGCCTTACTAGCCTACGACATTGAGGTAATTAAAATGCCTTTGGTTTATTTTGAAATTACTTGATGCTTTCATGATATATTTTCCTTTTTAATTTAGAATTAATTTTCTTGAAAATTACATGTTTAAAAATAAAAATACAAAAATTATGATCATGCTGATAATTTCGAAAATAATATTGCATATTTTATGATAAACAAACAAAATGATTTTGATCATGGTTAAGAAGTAATAATGTGTATCATGTTTGATTAACATTGTTGAATGAAATCACGTTTGATTTAAAGTAATGCATAAAGATGTAATATGAAATGGTTATTAACAATTTTATGCATGTGATTTTAAGTTATCCATGATCATGAGCTTGTTTGATCTTCTTGACTTAATTTCAAGATCAATAGCAAAAATCATGTCTGAATATATGAAAGTGTTAATTTCTTTTTTGGATTCACTTAACAATTGGTATCCTAACAATCAGATTCTCTCATACACTTATGAAAAATATTTTTCTAAAATGGATTTGATGAAATGATTCATGCTTATAAACTCCATCTTGAAATATGAATGATAGTGTTTTTGCTTGCAAAGATTTGTTTCACATTCATATCTCCTATGATTCATGTGCAGAAAAAGAATTTATAAATCATAATACAATGAGATTTCTTATGCAAAAATAAAGTGCTTTTGTGATTCTTTGCTAAAGAGAATAATCATAATCATGATCTTGATAATTATAACATGAAGCTCTTTATAAATCAAGATCGTTCATTATGCTCCCTACATTTATCAAAAAGGAGTTTTTCAAATGAAATGCAATTCAATGAAGTGTCATTTTGATATCTTGAAACTTGGAATATTTTAAAATGTGATCTTTGATAAGAATGTTTCAAGTTGCTCCTTGTACTATATCTTTTCAAATGAATCATAAGCCTTGATATCATATATTTTATAATACAAGATTTCTTTGCCTTATGCTTATCTTAATTTGGCATATAAAGACTAAGGCATGCTTAGATGAAAAAGAATCTCTTAAAAAATGCTTTTCCCATTTGATCGAGATTAATGATTTCATGATATTTTATGAATCTCGAAATTAATTTTAATGACTTGATTATGAACTTCAAGTTAATGATTTAATTTGAATAAGTTTTATCTAAATCATAATTTTGATCTTGCAAAATTGAAGTCACAAATAATATCTTGTGGTAGTCATGAATTGATACTCACCATATGAAAACATTGATATTCATGACTTAAATTGGATTGAAACATTGTATGCTTAATTTAATCATTCTCCTATGTTTCAAAAATTCCTTAAATGCCTTATGTGATGATTGAAAACTAATCTGCTTTATGATGAATTACGAATCATGACTTGATCTATGATATAAATGCCTTGAAATGATTGAAATATTTAACACTTTTATGCTCTTCCCCCTACTTTCTTCTTATTTTCAATGATAAAATGGGGAGAAGTTTTGATCATGCATGGTAGGATATAATTTGACAAAATTGATACCATCATGATATGAAACATTTATGATGTACAATTATGCATGCAATACTTGTGCTTTCTAAATATGATGTGATGTATTGCATATGATGTAAATCATGATTTAAAATGCTATGAGTGCCAAGTTACACATTTTGAGAAGAAATTGTTATATTGAAATATTAATGTAATTATGAATGGTGATATGATATCATGCATGTAATACTTCAATTTATGATAATAATACATGCAATGATAAAATATTCATGATGAAAAATTATCTTGACATTCATAACTTGATTATTCATCATTTGTCATGATTTTGAAATCATTCTAAAAGGAAAAGAGAACTACAAAACTGTATTCTCTCTTTCATTTTTACAATGACAAAGGGGGAGATAGTTAGCTTGTACAAGTCAAGAAGATGCAAAAACTTGATTGCTAGCTTACCTATTTTAAGAAGCAAAGATTGCTAACTTGCTTATTTCAAGAAGAAAAATTGTCTTCTTGAACATCACTATCTTGAATATCTCAAGAAGCAAAACTTGCAATTTGCACATTGCAATAGGAAGCAAGAATCATGAGCTTACACAAGAAAGCTATCTTGCATTTGCTTTCGAAATTTTTGCTAGCTTATATGTTGTGAAACTTGTATATCGTAAAAATTGCTAGCTTGTTGGTCTAAAGAGAAGCAAAAAGTTGCTATCTCAAAAGAAGCAAATATGCTATCTTGCCTATCTCAAGAGGCAAAAATGCTAACTTGCGCATCTAGCAAAGTGAGCAAAATTTTCAAGAAGCAAGAGTTGCCTTCTTGAACATCTCTAATTTGCTAGCTTGCATGATATAGAACTTGCTATCTTGAACATTACCAAAAGTGCTATCTTATATGTTATAAAACTTGAATATCTAAAACTTGATAGCATGAATGTTCTAAGCATGATATAACACTTGCTAAATCTTCTAGCTCCAAGATTGCATGATGATAAAACTTGATACTATGTTTCTCATGCAATGAGTTGAATCAATATCACAAACACTTGATTGTGATACTTCTCCTTTTTGTTGATGACAAAGGGGGAGAAGTATGTTGATGAAAGTATGTTGATGACATGACATGTGATGCATAAGTTTATGCATATGTTCATGTTGACGTGTTGCAAGTATTCATGATGAATATTGCAATGACTTGAATTCAGTTTGAATTCAAGGTTCTATCAATATGGCATATTGATAGGGGGAGTTTGTTTAAACTCCGGGAGTTAAGTTTAACTCCGTCATCAAGTGGTTGTCATCATCAAAAAGGGGGAGATTGTTGAATCTCGTATTTTGATGATGAAACCACTTGATATATGTTTATGATTTAATCTGCGTTTTGAGTGACGCAGGATGCTTCGATCAGGATGAGACAATTAAAGCAGGATAATCATGTTGTGCCGAAGGAACATGTCAGAAGATTGGACGTCGGGCCGGTGGATCGGTCGACGTATCGACAGAAGGCTTCGGGCCGTGAACTCGGGCATTCGGCCAAGAAGAGCGGGTATTGTGCCAAGGATATCGGAGTTGCGGAGTCAACTGGCCGATTGGGCAATAGGCTGCAGGAGAGGACGATGCGCCGAAGAATCGGACGAAGCGTCGAGAGACCAATGACATGTCGGACAACTTGGTTAATTGCTTAGGATTAATTGTCTCGATCGAAGTTTTGATTTGTTGTGCAGGATTAACTACGATAAGAGTAAGACAAGCAGCAGGTGTTGCGCCGGAGTCAAGATCATGATCACGTTGGGAGTTCGAGAGTTCGACGGAAGTTCGGACGGTCGTCGGAGGTTCAGCGAGAACAGATCCGAGAAGTCCAGAAGCTTGCCAAGCGAAGCTCGTCGGAACTCGCCAAGTGGATCGTCGCAAAGTCCAGGAGTATGCCGGATGTCCGCAGAAGGATCACCGAGGGTTTATCGGATGATCGACGGAAGTTCGCCGGAAACTCGCCGGAAGAAGCGATTGACGCATCGGAGCATAGCTGCAGAAGTTGTCTTAGAGTTAATCGTAGTTAGCACGATGATTAAGCTTGAAAATGGGAGGTGATCCCATTAGCTTAATCTTGGGGCAATTGGGCCCCTGAAAAGATTCAAATTGGGCCGAATGGAGCGAACCATTCGGACCCTGATTGCACCAGGCGGTGCAACCGCCTAGGCCAGGAGGTGCAACCGCCTGGGCTGCGGGACTGGGCGGTGCAACTGCCCTAGCCAGGCGGTGCAACCGCCCAGGCCATGTCTTCCAGCGGAACTGGGCGGTGCAACCGCCCCAGCCAAGAGGTGCAACCGCCCAGGGCTCAGTCTCCAAGCGAGACTGGGCGGTGCAACCTCCTCTGTCAATAGGTAGCACCGCCAGAGCTCAAGTTTCGAGCTCTGCCAAGAGGTGCAACCACCGAGCTCGGTCTTCAAGCTCTGGCAGAGAGGTGCAACCTCTTTGGACAGGAGATGCATCGCCTGAGCTCGGTCTTCGAGCTCTGGCAGAGAGGTGCAACCACCTCTGGCAGAGAGGTGCATCAGCCTGAGCTCAGTTTCGAGCTCTGCTAGGTGATGCAACCACCGAGCTCAGACTTCGAGCTCTGCCAGGCGATGCAACCACTGAGCTCAGTCTTCAAGCTCTGGCAGAGAGGTGCAATCTGTTGAATCTCGGATTTTGATGATGAAGTCAATTGTCATTTGTTATCTAATCTATGTGTTGAGATAAGTGTGCAGGATTAACTACGATGAGAGTAAGACAAGCAGCAGGAGTTGCGCCGGAGTCAAGATCATGATCACGTTGGGAGTTCGAGAGTTCGACGGAAGTTCGGACGGTCGTCGGAGGTTCAGAGAGAACAGATCCGAGAAGTCCAGAAGCTTGCCAAGCGAAGCTCGTCGGAACTCGCCAAGTGGATCGTCGCAAAGTCCAGGAGTATGCCGGATGTCCGCAGAAGGATCACCGAGGGTTATCGGTTGATCGACGGAAGTTGGCAGGAAACTCGCCGGAAGAAGCGATTGACGCATCGGAGCAAAGCTGCAGAAGTTGTCTTAGAGTTAATCGTAGTTAGCACGATGATTAAGCATGAAAATGGGAGGTGATCCCATTAGCTTAATCTTGGGGCAATTGGGCCCCTGAAAAGATTCAAACTGGGCCGAATGGAGTGAACCATTCGGACCCTGATTGCACCAGGAGGTGCAACCGCCCCAGCCAGGAGGTGCAACCGCCGGGGCTGTGGGGTTGAGAGGTGCAACCGCCCCAGCCAGGAGGTGCAACCGCCTGGGCTGTGGGGTTGAGAGGTGCAACCGCCCCAGCCAGGAGGTGCAACCGCCTGGGCTGTGGGGTTGAGAGGTGCAACCGCCCCAGCCAGGAGGTGCAACCGCCTGGGCTGCGAGGCTGGGAGGTGCAACCGCCCCAGCCAAGAGGTTGCACCGCCAGAGCTCAAGTTCCGAGCTCTTCCAGGCGATGCAACCACCAAGCTCAGTCTTCGAGCTCTGGCAGAGAGGTGCATCAGCCTGAGCTCAGTCTCGAGCTCTGCCAGGTGATGCATTCACCAAGCTCAGTCTTCGAGCTCTGGCAGAGAGGTGAATCAGCCTGAGCTCAGCTTGGAGCTCTGCCAGGTGATGCAACCACCGAGCTCAGTTTCGATCTCTGCCAGGTGATGCAATCACCAAGCTCAGTCTTCGAGCTCTGCCAGGTGATGCAACCATCGAGCTCAGTCTTCGAGCTCTGGCAGAGAGAAGCAATCGGCAGAGCTCAGTCTTCGAGCTCTGCCAGGCGGTGCCACCTCTCCAGTCGAGAGGTGCAACCGCCTGATCCCAGAATTCTGGGATTTGATCGATTTGATCGTTTTGAGCTCGAATTTTGAATTGGGTTGGGGCCTATAAATACCCCACCCATTCAGCACTGAAAAGATACAGACCTATACCGAAATCGTGATCTTTTCTGTGATTCTAAAGAGCTCAAAAGTGTTGTAAAGCCTTTAAGTCTCCTCCTTCTGTTCTTCAAGTTTTCAATTGTAAAGTGAGGAGAGAAAGGTCTGTAAAGGTTGTCTCCTAAGCCTGCCAAAAGGAGAGAAATTGTAAGAGGGAAGTTTGGCCTTCGCCCATTGAAGGAAGGCACCTAGTTGACGTCGGCAACCTCATCGGTGGAGGAAGCCAAAAGTGGAGTAGGTCAAGGCTGACCGAACCACTCTAAATCTCTGGTTTGCGTTTATTTTCGAGCACTTTATCATTACTGCAAACCTCCCTCATCACTACTGCTCTCTGCGCTTTCACGAACAAGATCTAAGTGCTGTTCTTCCAAATCTGCATTCAGACGTAAACTCGTATTTTCATACATTACAGTTTACGTTTACGTTTGATTCTGCAGAACTGTTTTCCGTGCTTTTACGAACGAGCTTCCTTGCAGTTTACGCTTACATCTTAATCCTATTAATAACTGCAATCTGTCCTCTACGATTTTACGAACGAGTTTCAACATTTAGACGTAAAACTGCATTCAGACGTAAATCGGCTTTCTTCGCTCAATCATCAGATTTCAGTTCACGTTTACGTCTTAGTTTCAACTGCATACTGCCTTCTGCGAGTATACAAACGAGTTTCAAAGTTTAGACGTAAATCTGCGTCTAACTGCGTTTAGACGTAAATCTGCGTTTAGACGTAAAACTGCGTTTAGACGTAAAACTGCGTTTAGACGTAAAACTGCATTTAGACGTAAAACTGCGTTTAGACATAAATCTGCGTTTAGACGTAAAACTACGTTTAGACGTAAAACTGCGTTTAGACGTAAATCTGCGTTTAGACGTAAATCTGCATTTAGACGTAAATCTGAGTTTAGACGCAAAACTGCGCTTAGACGCAATCTGCGCTTAGACGCAAAACTGCGCTTAGACGCAAAACTGCGCTTAGACGCAATCTGCGCTTAGACGCAAAACTGCGCTTAGACGCAATCTGCGCTTAGACGCAAACTGCACTTAGATACAAACTGAGAATTTGCTTTTGCATCATAATAGTTTTTCAACAAACGCAGCTTTTGGTTTTTAATCGTTATAAGATTTCCGCTGCACTAATTCACCCCCCCCCCCCCTCTTAGTGCTCTCGATCCTAACAATTGGTATCAGAGCAAGGTTAACTCTCTAAAGGATTAAAACCCAAGAGAGATGGCATACGCCGGAAACCAAGAGGGGCATTCGATTACACGTCCACCCATGTTCAGTGGAACGGACTACACTTACTGGAAGACCCGAATGAGGATCTTTCTTATTTCTATGGATTTTGAACTGTGGAACCTTGTTGAAAATGGATTTTCAAAATCTTCTCTTCCAATGATCGATTGGAACGATTTGGAGAAGAAGGCTTTCGCTCTTAATGCAAAGGCTATGAATGCCTTATTTTGCACTCTTGATAAAAACGAGTTTAATCGTGTTTCAACTTGCGAAACTGCTTTTGATATTTGGCACACACTTGAAGTGACCCACGAGGGCACAAGTAGAGTGAAAGAGTCAAAAATCAATCTGTTGCTGCATTCTTTTGAACTTTTCCGAATGAAACCGAGTGAAACCATTGGCGACATGTTTACCCGTTTCACGGATGTCGTCAACGGTCTAAAAGGACTCGGAAAGAGCTTTTCGGATTTTGAGCTTGTTAATAAGATACTAAGATCCCTTCCTAAGTGTTGGGATCCTAAAGTCACCGCCATTCAAGAGGCAAAAGATCTGCGAAATTTCCCTCTTGAAGAACTAATCGGGTCATTAATGACCTACGAAATGACCTGCAAAGCTCATGAAGAGCAAGAAGACATCCTTCCAAAGAACAGGAAGGATATGGCACTTAAAACTTCTGAATGCCACTTGAGAGAAAACTCAAGTGATGAGGATTGTGACGATGACTTGGCACTTTTGACAAGAAAGTTTAAGAAATTCTTCAAAAGAAACAAGTTTAAAAACGATGTGAAAAATAAACTTGAATCAAAGAAGGACCAAGTGATCTGCTACGAATGTAAAAAGCCGGGACACTACAAAAGTGATTGTCCCCAAGTCAAGAAAAGAACAACAAAGAAGAAGGCGCTCCAAGCAACATGGGATGATTCGAGCGCATCTGAGGAAGAGGAGTCCAACACCGAGCAAGTTGCTCATTACGCCTTTATGGCCATCGAAGAGGAGGTAACGGATTTATTAGATGCTGATTTATCTTTCGATGAATTACTAAATGCCTTCCATGATTTATTTGATGAATGCAAAGTTATAAATAGAAAATACAAGTTGCTAAAAAAGGTACATGATAATCTTACTTGTGAGTTTGATAAATTAAAAATCGAACATCATGATAGTTTAAAGTCATGTATCAAATGTCATGAGTTAGAAACTATACAAAAAGAGAACTTGCTACTTAAGGACACCTTGAAGAAATTCGAGGTTGGTAGCAAGTCATTAAACATGATCCTTACAAACAAGGGTCATGCTCCCAAAAGAAGTGGGATTGGATTTGTGAGGAGTCCTCACCGAAATCCAACTACCTTTGTAAAAGGCCCCATCTTACACGTTCAACACCAAACCAAGTGCAACTTTTGTTGCAAATCTGGACACAAGACACATTGTTGTCCATTCAAGAAAATAAGTCCAAACAAATTAATTTGGGTTCCTAAAGGAACCATGATAAACTCTATGCAACATGATAGAAAATGTAGATCTATTTATGAGGCACCCAAAAGCAAATGGGTACCTAAACGTCATCCTTTCTTGTAGAAAACTAAACAATCGCAAGCTAGGAGCAAGAAATGGTACCTTGATAGTGGATGCTCAAGGCACATGACCGGAGATCCATCTCAATTCTCTAAGCTCTCTAGCATAGACGAAGGATATGTCACCTTCGGAGACAACAACAAGGGTAAAATCATTGGCAAAGGAACCATAGGTAACAAATCCAACCTCTCTATTGAAGATGTTTTACTAGTTGATGGTTTAAAACATAACCTCTTGAGCATTAGTCAATTATGTGATAAAGGATATATTATAAGATTTGAATCTAATGCCTGCATCATTGAAAAACCACACAAAAATGTATCTATGATTGCATTAAAACAAAACAACGTATACACTATTGACATCAATGACTTATGTGATGAAATGTGCTTTGCCGTTATGAATGAGGATGCTTGGCTATGGCATAGAAGATTAGGTCATGCTAGCATGAAACTAATCAATCAAGTATCATCTAGAGAACTTGTAAGAGGAATTCCTCATATCAAGTTCATCAAAGATAATGTATGTGATGCTTGCCAATTAGGTAAGCAAATTAGGGGTAGCTTCAAAGCTAAGAATCAAATAAGCACCTCTAGGCCCTTACAATTGATCCATATAGACTTGTTCGGACCAATCTCTACATCGAGTCTAGGAGGTAGCAAATACGCCTTTGTCATTATTGATGACTACAGCAGATATACATGGACCTACTTCTTAAAACAAAAAAATGAATGCTTTAGACATTTTACCAAGTTTTGTAAACTTGTTCAAAATGAGAAGGAATCTATGATTTCGTCAATTAGAAGTGATCACGGTGGAGAATTTCAAAACCATGACTTCCAAGAATTCTGTGAACTCAACGGATACAACCATAACTTCTCTACTCCAAGAAATCCTCAACAAAATGGGGTAGTAGAAAGAAAAAATCGAAATTTACAAGAAATGGCAAGAACCATGTTGAATGAACATAGCCTACCCAAATATTTTTGGGCCGAAGCTGTAAACACTGCATGTTATATTTTAAATAGAGTCCTAGTAAGACCCTTACTCACCAAAACTCCTTATGAGTTATGGAATAACAAAAAACCCAATGTCTCATATTTTAAAGTCTTTGGGTGTAAGTGTTTTATCTTGAATGAAAAGGATAACTTAGGAAAATTCGATGCTAAATCTGATGAAGGAATCTTTCTTGGTTATTCTTCGGTTTCTAAAGCTTTTCGCATCTTCAATAAAAGAACCTTAATTATTGAAGAATCCATCCATGTTGTTTTCAATGAGATTTCAGAAATTAAGAAAAATGATCTTGATGATGATGTTAATTTTGATTCCTTGAATTTAAACGAAACCCCGTCTCCAACTAGCAACTTGGTTGCATCCACTTCCAAAACATCCTTACCCAAGGATTGGAAGTATATAGATGCTCATCCTAAGGAGCTAATCCTAGGAGACACATCAAAGGGGGTTCAAACACGATCTTCTTTTAAAAACTTTTGTGCCAACGCCGCTTTTCTCTCCCAAATTGAACCCAAATGTGTTGATGAAGCCATGAAAGATGATTCATGGATTATCGCAATGCAAGATGAATTAAATCAATTTGAGAGAAATGAGGTGTGGACGCTTGTTCCTAGGCCAAATGACCATTTAGTAATTGGTACTAAATGGGTCTTTAGAAACAAGCAAGATGAAAATGGTATCGTGGTTAGAAACAAGGCTAGATTAGTGGCCAAAGGTTTCAACCAAGAAGAAGGTATCGATTACGAAGAAACCTTCGCACCTGTGGCTCGATTGGAAGCCATAAGGATGCTCCTTGCCTACGCTAGTTGCAATAATTTTAAGTTATTTCAAATGGATGTTAAAAGCGCTTTTCTAAATGGTTTCATTTCCGAAGAAGTTTATGTTGAACAACCTCCTGGATTTGAAAATAATGGCTACCCTAATCATGTGTTTAGATTAACTAAAGCTCTCTATGGTTTAAAACAAGCCCCAAGGGCTTGGTATGAGAGACTTAGCTCTTTTCTCATTGAAAATAATTTCATAAAAGGCAAGGTTGATACTACATTGTTTATCAAGAATTTTGAAAATGATTTTCTCATTGTTCAGATTTATGTTGATGATATTATCTTTGGTTCTACAAATGAATCTCTTTGTGAATCCTTTGCGAAAACTATGAGTCATGAATTCGAAATGAGTCTAATGGGAGAGTTAACATTCTTCTTAGGCCTACAAATCAAACAACTAAGCAATGGCATCTTTATTAGTCAAACCAAATATGCTGTGAGTTTGCTAAAGAAGTTCAAAATGAATAATTCAAAAGCCATTGACACCCCTATGAGCACCTCCACTAAGTTAGAAATTGATGAGAATGGAGAAAGCTTCGATCAAAAAGCCTATAGGGGTATGATAGGAAGTTTACTTTACCTCACTGCCACCAGACCAGACATCATGTTCAGTGTAGGACTTTGTGCTAGATTTCAATCAGACCCTAAGATATCTCATCTCAAAGCAGTCAAAAGAATACTCAGATATCTTAATGGAACTACCAATCTAGGATTATGGTACCCAAAATCAGAAAATTTTGAATTAACAGCCTATGCTGATGCGGACTTCGCTGGCTGTAAACTAGACAGAAAAAGCACATCAGGATCATGTCAATTTTTAGGACATGCCCTTGTATCCTGGTCATCTAAGAAACAAAACTCGGTTGCCCTATCAACAACCGAAGCTGAATACATTGCAGCAAGTGCATGCTGTGTACAAGTTGTATGGATGAAAAACACTTTAGAAGATTACAAAGTGAATCTTAAAGATATTCCCATTAAATGTGATAACACGAGTGCAATATGCTTAACTAAAAATCCTATACAACACTCAAGAACAAAACACATTGATATTAGACATCACTTTATACGAGATCATGTCACTAATCATGATGTAACCATAGAGTTTATTGATACCAAACATCAACTAGCTGATATCTTCACAAAACCCCTATGTGAAGAACAATTTGATTACATAAGAAGAGAATTAGGAATGTTGATGTGTCCGAATACTTAAATTTATTTTTCAAATGTTATTACTATTACATGCCTTGACAACGCTTGATCAAATAACATGTTGCAAATTATGTGACAAATATTTTTAAACCAAATGCATGTAAGAAGTTCATTTTTCGGGTTGTATGCTAAAAATGGGATGTTCCCGTACACTCTTATGAAAACTCTTTGGAAAATGACTTTCCTCCGTCAAGCAAAAACAATAAAGAGATATATGTGTCATGACTTCCTTTATATGCTTGATAATGCTATCATGCTTTTTGTTGATGACAAAGGGGGAGAAAAATATGAATTGATAAACACTATGTCATAGCTGAACTGCCATAATCATATCTATGTCATAGTTGCAAATACTTGAGTGATGCTATAAACAATGTTATGCCATCCTTGCATCACCAAGAGATATGTGAACATGTACTATAGTTTGCATCATATCTTGATTTGATATTGTGAAGAAAATGCAAACGTACTAGAAAATCTCAAATGTGAGCATCATGTCAAAAGTCCTTCGTAGCTTTATATGATTACATGATGATTGGTTACAAACACTATCATACAAACTTGATGTTGTATGTCATGCCTTGACATAATTCTTGAAGAGATACATCATGATAGGCATCATGATGGGAGCATTGATAAGTTTAACTGATCTAACTTATCAATACGTCACTTGAATTCTTAGGTCTTGAATTCAAGGTTGACTTATCTCAACTATGGCATATAGATAGGGGGAGTTAAGGACAACTCCTTTATCAATTGATTGTCATCATCAAAAAGGGGGAGATTGTTGAATCTCGGATTTTGATGATGAAGTCAATTGTCATTTGTTATCTAATCTATGTGTTGAGATAAGTGTGCAGGATTAACTACGATGAGAGTAAGACAAGCAGCAGGAGTTGCGCCGGAGTCAAGATCATGATCACGTTGGGAGTTCGAGAGTTCGACGGAAGTTCGGACGGTCGTCGGAGGTTCAGAGAGAACAGATCCGAGAAGTCCAGAAGCTTGCCAAGCGAAGCTCGTCGGAACTCGCCAAGTGGATCGTCGCAAAGTCCAGGAGTATGCCGGATGTCCGCAGAAGGATCACCGAGGGTTATCGGTTGATCGACGGAAGTTGGCAGGAAACTCGCCGGAAGAAGCGATTGACGCATCGGAGCAAAGCTGCAGAAGTTGTCTTAGAGTTAATCGTAGTTAGCACGATGATTAAGCATGAAAATGGGAGGTGATCCCATTAGCTTAATCTTGGGGCAATTGGGCCCCTGAAAAGATTCAAACTGGGCCGAATGGAGTGAACCATTCGGACCCTGATTGCACCAGGAGGTGCAACCGCCCTAGCCAGGAGGTGCAACCGCCTGGGCTGTGGGGTTGAGAGGTGCAACCGCCCCAGCCAGGAGGTGCAACCGCCTGGGCTGTGGGGTTGAGAGGTGCAACCGCCCCAGCCAGGAGGTGCAACCGCCTGGGCTGCGAGGCTGGGAGGTGCAACCGCCCCAGCCAAGAGGTTGCACCGCCAGAGCTCAAGTTCCGAGCTCTGCCAGGCGATGCAACCACCAAGCTCAGTCTTCGAGCTCTGGCAGAGAGGTGCATCAGCCTGAGCTCAGTCTCGAGCTCTGCCAGGTGATGCATTCACCAAGCTCAGTCTTCGAGCTCTGGCAGAGAGGTGAATCAGCCTGAGCTCAGCTTGGAGCTCTGCCAGGTGATGCAACCACCGAGCTCAGTTTCGAGCTCTGCTAGGTGATGCAATCACCAAGCTCAGTCTTCGAGCTCTGCCAGGTGATGCAACCATCGAGCTCAGTCTTCGAGCTCTGGCAGAGAGAAGCAATCGGCAGAGCTCAGTCTTCGAGCTCTGCCAGGCGGTGCCACCTCTCCAGTCGAGAGGTGCAACCGCCTGATCCCAGAATTCTGGGATTTGATCGATTTGATCGTTTTGAGCTCGAATTTTGAATTGGGTTGGGGCCTATAAATATCCCACCCATTCAGCACTGAAAAGATACAGACCTATACCGAAATCGTGATCTTTTCTGTGATTCTAAAGAGCTCAAAAGTGTTGTAAAGCCTTTAAGTCTCCTCCTTCTGTTCTTCAAGTTTTCAATTGTAAAGTGAGGAGAGAAAGGTCTGTAAAGGTTGTCTCCTAAGCCTGCCAAAAGGAGAGAAATTGTAAGAGGGAAGTTTGGCCTTCGCCCATTGAAGGAAGGCACCTAGTTGACGTCGGCAACCTCATCGGTGGAGGAAGCCAAAAGTGGAGTAGGTCAAGGCTGACCGAACCACTCTAAATCTCTGGTTTGCGTTTATTTTCGAGCACTTTATCATTACTGTAAACCTCCCTCATCACTACTGCTCTCTGCGCTTTCACGAACAAGATCTAAGTGCTGTTCTTCCAAATCTGCATTCAGACGTAAACTCGTATTTTCATACATTACAGTTTACGTTTACGTTTGATTCTGCAGAACTGTTTTCCGTGCTTTTACGAACGAGCTTCCTTGCAGTTTACGCTTACATCTTAATCCTATTAATAACTGCAATCTGTCCTCTACGATTTTACGAACGAGTTTCAACATTTAGACGTAAAACTGCATTCAGACGTAAATCGGCTTTCTTCGCTCAATCATCAGATTTTAGTTCACGTTTACGTCTTAGTTTCAACTGCATACTGCCTTCTGCGAGTATACAAACGAGTTTCAAAGTTTAGACGTAAATCTGCGTCTAACTGCGTTTAGACGTAAATCTACGTTTAGACGTAAAACTGCGTTTAGACGTAAAACTGCGTTTAGACGTAAAACTGCATTTAGACGTAAAACTGCGTTTAGACGTAAATCTGCGTTTAGATGTAAAACTATGTTTAGACGTAAAACTGCATTTAGACGTAAATCTGCGTTTAGACGTAAATCTGCATTTAGACGTAAATCTGAGTTTAGACGCAAAACTGTGCTTAGACGCAAAACTGCGCTTAGACGCAATCTGCGCTTAGACGCAAAACTGCGCTTAGACGCAAAACTGCGCTTAGACGCAATCTGCGCTTAGACGCAAAACTGCGCTTAGACGCAATCTGCGCTTAGACGCAAACTGCACTTAGATACAAACTGAGAATTTGCTTTTGCATCATAATAGTTTTTCAACAAACGCAGCTTTTGGTTTTTAATCGTTATAAGATTTCCGCTGCACTAATTCACCCCCCCCCCCTCTTAGTACTCTCGATCCTAACACAATCGCCTGAGCTCAGTCTTCGAGCTCTGCCAGGCGGTGCCACCTCTCCAGTCAAGAGGTGCAACCGCCTGATCCCGGAATTCCGGGATGTGATCGTTTTGAGCTCCAAATTTGAATTGGGTTGGGGCCTATAAATACCCCACCCATTCAACACTGAATTGACAACAGATCCACACCGAATTCTTGATCTTTTCAGTGATTCTAAGAGCTCAAATTTGTGTAAAGTCCTAAAGTTCTCCTCCTTCTGTTCTTCAAGTCTTGAGTTGTAAAGAGAGGAGAGAAAGGATCTGTAAAGGTTGTCTCCTGAGCCTGTCAAAAGGAGAGAAACTATAAAAGGGCAGTTAGCCTTCGCCCATTGAAGGAAGGCAGCTAGTTGACGTCGGTGACCTCGTCGGAGGAGGAAGCCAAAAGTGGAGTAGGTCAAGACTGACCGAACCACTCTAAATCTCTGGTTTGCTTTTACCTTGAGCACTTTATCATTACTGCAAACCTCCTACATTGCTACTGCCCTCTGCGCCTTTACGAACGAGTTTCTAAGCTCTGATCTTTCAGAATCTGCATTCAAACGTAAATCGTGTTTTCGTACGATCTTCACACTGCAGTTTACGCTTACATTCGGATTCCATTTATAACTGCAAACTGCTTTCTACGTAAAACGCTTTTCAAGGTTCAAAACTACATTTAGACGTAAAATTACGTTTAGACGTAAAACTGCGTTTAGACGCAAAACTGCGTTTAGACGTAAAACTGCGTTTAGACGTAAAACTGCGTTTAGACGTAAAACTGCGTTTAGACGCAAAACTGCGTTTAGACGTAAAACTGCATTTAGACATAAAACTGCGTTTAGACGTAAAACTACGTTTGGACGTAAAACTGAGTTTAGACGCAAACTGCGCTTAGACGCAAACTGTGCTTAGACGCAAACTGTGTTTAGACGCAAACTGCGCTTAGACGCAAAACTGCGCTTAGACGCAAACTGCACTGTGATTCTGCTTTTATATCGAAATCGTTTTTTATCGGATGAACGCAGCTTTCGTTTTTAAATTACTGTAAGATTTCCGCTGCACTAATTCACCCCCCCCCCCCCCTCTTAGTGCTCTCGATCCTAACAAGTACCACCCAGTAATGGCGGTGGTACAGCCAAGACCTTGGAAATCTAGGAATGGATACTTTTATGCTCCATTTTTGAACTTATTGGGGTCTATAAATACTGTTGAATCTCGGATTTTGATGATGAAGTCAATTGTCATTTGTTATCTAATCTATGTGTTGAGATAAGTGTGCAGGATTAACTACGATGAGATTAAGACAAGCAGCAGGAGTTGCCCCGGAGTCAAGATCATGATCACGTTGGGAGTTCGAGAGTTCGACGGAAGTTCGGACGGTCGTCGGAGGTTCAGAGAGAACAGATCCGAGAAGTCCAGAAGCTTGCCAAGCGAAGCTCGTCGGAACTCGCCAAGTGGATCGTCGCAAAGTCCAGGAGTATGCCGGATGTCCGCAGAAGGATCACCGAGGGTCATCGGTTGATCGACGGAAGTTGGCCGGAAACTCGCCGGAAGAAGCGATTGACGCATCGGAGCAAGCTGCAGAAGTTGTCTTAGAGATAATCGTAGTTAGCACGATGATTAAGCATGAAAATGGGAGGTAATCCCATTAGCTTAATCTTGGGGCAATTGGGCCCCTGAAAAGATTCAAAGTGGGTCGAATGGAGTGAACCATTCGGACCCTGATTGCACCAGGAGGTGCAACCGCCCCAGCCAGGAGGTGCAACCGCCTGGGCTGAGGGGTTGAGAGGTGCAACCGCCCCAGCCAGGAGGTGCAACCGCCTGGGCTGAGGGGCTGGGAGGTGCAACCGCCCCAGCCAGGAGGTGCAACCGCCAGGGCTGAACGGCTGGGAGGTGCAACCGCTCCAGCCAAGAGGTTGCACCGCCAGAGCTCAAGTTCCGAGCTCTGCCAGGCGATGCAACCACCAAGCTCAGTCTTCGAGCTTTGGCAGAGTGGTGCATCAGCCTGAGCTCAGTCTCGAGCTTTGCCAGGTGATGCATTCACCAAGCTCAGTCTTCGAGCTCTGGCAGAATGGTGCATCAGCTTGAGCTCAGTTTGGAGCTCTGCCAAGTGATGCAACCACCAAGCTCAGATTTCGAGCTCTGCCAGGTGATGCAACCACCAAGCTCAGTCTTCGAGCTCTGCCAGGTGATGCAACCATCGAGCTCAGTCTTCGAGCTCTGGCAGAGAGAAGCAATCGGCAGAGCTCAGTCTTCGAGCTCTGCCAGGCGGTGCCACCTCTCCAGTCGAGAGGTGCAACCGCCTGATCCCAGAAATTCTGGGATTTGATCGATTTGATCGTTTTGAGCTCGAATTTTGAATTGGGTTGGGGCCTATAAATACCCCACCCATTCAGCACTGAAAAGACACAGACCTATACCGAAATTGTGATCTTTTCTGTGATTCTAAAGAGCTCAAAAGTGTTGTAAAGCCTTGAGTCTCCTCCTTCTGTTCTTCAAGTTTTCAATTGTAAAGTGAGGAGAGAAAGGTCTGTAAAGGTTGTCTCCTAAGCCTGTCAAAAGGAGAGAAACTGTAAGAGGGAAGTTTGGCCTTCGCCCATTGAAGGAAGGCAGCTAGTTGACGTCGGCAACCTCATCGGTGGAGGAAGCCAAAAGTGGAGTAGGTCAAGGCTGACCGAACCACTCTAAATCTCTGGTTTGCATTTAATTTCGAGCACTTTATCATTACTGCAAACCTCCCTCATCACTACTGCTCTCTGCGCTTTCACGAACAAGTTCTAAGTGCTGTTCTACCAAATCTGGATTCAGACGTAAACTCGTATTTTCGTACATTACAGTTTACGTTTACGTTTGATTCTGCAGAACTGTTTTCCGCGCTTTTACGAACAAGCTTCCTTGCAGTTTACGCTTACATTTTAATCCTATTAATAACTGCAATCTGTCCTCTACGATTTTACGAACGAGTTTCAACATTTAGACGTAAAACTGCATTCAGACGTAAATCGGCTTTCTTCGCTCAATCATCAGATTTCAGTTTACGTTTACGTCTTGATTTCAACTGCATACTGCCTTCTGCGAATATACAAACGAGTTTCAAAGTTTAGACGTAAATCTGCGTCTAGACGTAAAACTGCGTTTAGACGTAAAACTGCGTTTAGACGTAAATCTGCGTTTAGACGTAAAACTGCGTTTAGACGTAAAACTGCGTTTAGACGTAAATCTGCGTTTAGACGTATAACTGCGTTTAGACGTAAAACTGCGTTTAGACGTAAATCTGCGTTTAGACGTAAATCTGCATTTAGACGTAAATCTGAGTTTAGACGCAAAACTGCGCTTAGACGCAAAACTGCGCTTAGACGCAATCTGCGCTTAGACGCAAACTGCACTTAGATACAAACTGAGAATTTGCTTTTGCATCATAATTGTTTTTGAACGAACGCAGCTTTTTGTTTTTAAATTATTATAAGATTTCCGCTGCACTAATTCACCCCCCCCTCTTAGTGCTCTTGATCCTAACAATTGGTATCAGAGCTCGGTTAACTCTCTAAAGGATTAAAACCCAAGAGAGATGGCATACGCCGGAAACCAAGAGGGGCATTCGATTACACGTCCACCCATGTTCAGTGGAACGGACTACACTTACTGGAAGACCCGAATGAGGATCTTTCTTATTTCTATGGATTTTGAACTATGGAACCTTGTTGAAAATGGATTTTCAAAATCTTCTCTTCCAATGATCGATTGGAACGATTTGGAGAAGAAGGCTTTCGCTCTTAATGCAAAGGCTATGAATGCCTTATTTTGCGCACTAGATAAAAACGAATTTAATCGTGTTTCAACTTGCAAAACTGCTTTTGATATTTGGCACACACTTGAAGTGACCCACGAGGGCACAAGTAGAGTGAAAGAGTCAAAAATCAATCTGTTGCTGCATTCTTTTGAACTTTTTCGAATGAAACCGAGTGAAACCATTGGCGACATGTTTACCCGTTTCACGGATGTCGTCAACGGTTTAAAAGGTCTCGGAAAGAGCTTCTCGGATTTTGAGCTTGTTAATAAGATACTAAGATCCCTTCCTAAGAGTTGGGATCCTAAAGTCACCGCCATTCAAGAGGCAAAAGATCTGCAAAATTTCCCTCTTGAAGAACTAATCGGGTCATTAATGACCTACGAAATGACCTGCAAAGCTCATGAAGAGCAGGAAGACATCCTTCCAAAGAACAGGAAGGATATGGCACTTAAAACTTCTGAATGCCACTTGAGAGAAAACTCAAGTGATGAGGATTGTGACGATGACTTGGCACTTTTGACAAGAAAGTTTAAAAAATTCTTCAAAAGAAACAAGTTTAAAAACGATGTGAAAAATAAACTTGAACCTAAGAAGGACCAAGTGATCTGCTATGAATGTAAAAAGCCGGGACATTACAAAAGTGATTGTCCCCAAGTCAAGAAAAGAACAACCAAGAAGAAGGCGCTCCAAGCAACATGGGATGATTCGAGCGCATCTGAGGAAGAAGAATCCAACACCGAGCAAGTTGCTCATTACGCCTTTATGGCCATCGAAGAGGAGGTAACGGATTTATTAGATGCTGATTTATCTTTCGATGAATTATTAAATGCCTTCCATGATTTATTTGATGAATGCAAAGTTATAAATAGAAAATACAAGTTGCTAAAAAGGGTACATGATAATCTTACCTGTGAGTTTGATAAATTAAAAGCCGAACATCATGATAGTTTAAACTCATGTATCAAATGTCATGATTTAGAAACCATACAAAAAGAAAACTTGCTGCTTAAGGACACCTTGAAGAAATTCGAGGTTGGTAGCAAGTCATTAAACATGATCCTTACAAACAAGGGTCATGCTCCCAAAAGAAGTGGGATTGGATTTGTGAGGAGTCCTCACCGATATCCAACTACCTCTGTAAAAGGCCCCATCTTACATGTTCAAAACCAAACCAAGTGCAACTTTTGTTGCAAATCTGGACACAAGACACATTGTTGTCCATTCAAGAAAATAAGTCCAAACAAATTAATTTGGGTTCCTAAAGGAACCATGATAAACTCTATGCAACATGATAGAAAATGTAGATCTATTTATGAGGCACCCAAAAGCAAATGGGTACCTAAACGTCATCCTTTCTTGTAGAAAACTAAACAATCGCAAGCTAGGAGCAAGAAATGGTACCTTGATAGTGGATGCTCAAGGCATATGACCGGAGATCCATCTCAATTCTCTAAGCTCTCTAGCATAGACGAAGGATATGTCACCTTCGGAGACAACAACAAGGGTAAAATCATTGGCAAGGGAACCATAGGTAACAAATCCAACCTCTCTATTGAAGATGTTTTACTAGTTGATGGTTTAAAACATAACCTCTTGAGCATTAGTCAATTATGTGATAAAGGATATATTATAAGATTTGAATCTAATGCCTGCATCATTGAAAAACCACACAAAAATATATCTATGATTGCATTAAAACAAAACAACGTATACACTATTGACATCAATGACTTATGTGATGAAATGTGCTTTGCCGTTATGAATGAGGATGCTTGGCTATGGCATAGAAGATTGGGTCATGCTAGCATGAAACTAATCAATCAAGTATCATCTAGAGAACTTGTAAGAGGAATTCCTCATATCAAGTTCATCAACGATAATGTATGTGATGCTTGCCAATTAGGTAAGCAAATTAGGGGTAGCTTCAAAGCTAAGAATCAAATAAGCACCTCTAGGCCCTTACAATTGATCCATATGGACTTGTTCGGACCAATCTCTACATCGAGTCTAGGAGGTAGCAAATACGCCTTTGTCATTATTGATGACTACAGCAGATATACATGGACCTACTTCTTAAAACAAAAAAATGAATGCTTTAGACATTTTACCAAGTTTTGTAAACTTGTTCAAAATGAGAAGGAATCTATGATTTCGTCAATTAGAAGTGATCACGGTGGAGAATTTCAAAACCATGACTTCCAAGAATTCTGTGAACTCAACGGATACAACCATAACTTCTCTACTCTAAGAAATCCTCAACAAAATGGGGTAGTAGAAAGAAAAAATCGAAATTTGCAAGAAATGGCTAGAACCATGTTGAATGAACATAGCCTACCCAAATATTTTTGGGCCGAAGCTGTAAACACTGCATGTTATATTTTAAATAGAGTCCTAGTAAGACCCTTACTCACCAAAACTCCTTATGAGTTATGGAATAACAAAAAACCCAATGTCTCATATTTTAAAGTCTTTGGGTGCAAGTGTTTTATCTTGAATGAAAAGGATAACTTAGGAAAATTCGATGCTAAATCTGATGAAGGAATTTTTCTTGGTTATTCTTCGGTTTCTAAAGCTTTTCGCATCTTCAATAAAAGAACCTTAATTATTGAAGAATCCATCCATGTCGTTTTCAATGAGATTTCAGAAATTAAGAAAAATGATCTTGATGATGATATTAATTTTGATTCCTTGAATTTAAACGAAACCCCGTCTCCAACTAGCAACTTGGTTGCATCCACTTCCAAAACATCCTTACCCAAGGATTGGAAGTATATAGATGCTCATCCTAAGGAGCTAATCCTAGGAGACACATCAAAAGGGGTTCAAACACGATCTTCTTTTAAAAATTTTTGTGCCAACGCCGCTTTTCTCTCCCAAATTGAACCCAAATGTGTTGATGAAGCCATGAAAGATGATTCATGGATTATCGCAATGCAAGATGAATTAAATCAATTTGAGAGAAATGAGGTGTGGACGCTTGTTCCTAGGCCAAATGACCATTTAGTAATTGGTACTAAATGGGTCTTTAGAAACAAGCAAGATGAAAATGGTATCGTGGTTAGAAACAAGGCTAGATTAGTGGCCAAAGGTTTCAACCAAGAAGAAGGTATCGATTACGAAGAAACCTTCGCACCTGTGGCTCGATTGGAAGCCATAAGGATGCTCCTTGCCTATGCTAGTTGCAATAATTTTAAGTTATTTCAAATGGATGTTAAAAGCGCTTTTCTAAATGGTTTCATTTCCGAAGAAGTTTATGTTGAACAACCTCCTGGATTTGAAAACAATGGCTACCCTAATCATGTGTTTAGATTGACTAAAGCTCTCTATGGTTTAAAACAAGCCCCAAGGGCTTGGTATGAGAGACTTAGCTCTTTTCTCATTGAAAATAATTTCATTAAAGGCAAGGTTGATACTACATTATTTATCAAGAATTTTGAAGATAATTTTCTCATTGTTCAGATTTATGTTGATGATATTATCTTTGGTTCTACAAATGAATCTCTTTGTGAATCCTTTTCGAAAACTATGAGTCATGAATTCGAAATGAGTCTAATGGGAGAGTTAACATTCTTCTTAGGCCTACAAATCAAACAACTAAGCAATGGCATCTTTATTAGTCAAACCAAATATGCTGTAAGTTTGCTAAAGAAGTTCAAAATGAATAATTCAAAAGCCATTGACACTCCTATGAGCACCTCCACTAAGTTAGAAATTGATGAGAATGGAGAAAGCTTCGATCAAAAAACCTATAGGGGTATGATAGGAAGTTTACTTTACCTCACTGCCACCAGACCAGACATTATGTTCAGTGTAGGACTTTGTGCTAGATTTCAATCAGACCCTAAGATATCTCATCTCAAAGCTGTCAAAAGAATACTCAGATATCTTAATGGAACTACCAATCTAGGATTATGGTACCCAAAATCAGAAAATTTTGAATTAACAGCCTATGCTGATGCGGACTTCGCTGGCTGTAAACTAGACAGAAAAAGCACATCAGGATCATGTCAATTTTTAGGACATGCCCTTGTATCCTGGTCATCTAAGAAACAAAACTCGGTTGCCCTATCAACAACCGAAGCTGAATACATTGCAGTAAGTGCATGCTGTGCACAAGTTGTATGGATGAAAAACACTTTAGAAGATTACAAAGTGAATCTTAAAGATATTCCCATTAAATGTGATAACACGAGTGCAATATGCTTAACTAAAAATCCTATACAACACTCAAGAACAAAACACATTGATATTAGACATCACTTTATACGTGATCATGTCACTAATCATGACGTGACCATAGAGTTTATTGATACCAAACATCAACTGGCTGATATCTTCACAAAACCCCTATGTGAAGAACAATTTGATTACATAAGAAGAGAATTAGGTATGTTGATATGTCCAAATACTTGAGTTATTACTATTACATGCTTTGACAACGCTTGATCAAATAACATGTTGCAAATTATGTGACAAATATTCTTAACCAAATGCATGTAAAAAGTTCATTTTTCGGGTTGTATGCTAAAAATGGGATGTTCCCGTACACTCTTATGAAAACTCGTTGGAAAATGACTTTCCTCCGTAAAAAAAAAAGATATATGTGTCATGACTTTCTTTATATGCTTGATCATGCTATCATGCTTATTGTTGATGACAAAGGGGGAGAAAAATATGAATTGATATACACTATGTCATAGCTGAACTGCCATAATCATATCTATGTCATAGTTGCAAATACTTGAGTGATGCTATAAACAATGTTATGCCATCCTTGCATCACCAAGAGATATGTGAACATGTACTATAGTTTGCATCATATCTTGATTTGATATTGTGAAGAAAATGCAAACTTGCTAGACAATCTCAAATGTGAGCATCATGTAAAAAGTCCTTCGTTGTTTTATGATTACATGATGAATGGTTACAAACACTATCATACAAACTTGTTGATGTATGTCATGCCTTGACATAATTCTTGAAGAGATACATCATGATAGGCATCATGATGGGAGCATTGATAAGTTTAACTGATCTAACTTATCAATGCGTCACTTGAATTCTTAGATCTTGAATTCAAGGTTGACTTATCTCAACTATGGCATATAGATAGGGGGAGTTAAGGATAACTCCTTTATCAATTGATTGTCATCATCAAAAAGGGGGAGATTGTTGAATCTCGGATTTTGATGATGAAGTCAATTGTCATTTGTTATCTAATCTATGTGTTGAGATAAGTGTGCAGGATTAACTACGATGAGATTAAGACAAGCAGCAGGAGTTGCCCCGGAGTCAAGATCATGATCACGTTGGGAGTTCGAGAGTTCGACGGAAGTTCGGACGGTCGTCGGAGGTTCAGAGAGAACAGATCCGAGAAGTCCAGAAGCTTGCCAAGCGAAGCTCGTCGGAACTCGCCAAGTGGATCGTCGCAAAGTCCAGGAGTATGCCGGATGTCCGCAGAAGGATCACCGAGGGTCATCGGTTGATCGACGGAAGTTGGCCGGAAACTCGCCGGAAGAAGCGATTGACGCATCGGAGCAAGCTGCAGAAGTTGTCTTAGAGATAATCGTAGTTAGCACGATGATTAAGCATGAAAATGGGAGGTAATCCCATTAGCTTAATCTTGGGGCAATTGGGCCCCTGAAAAGATTCAAAGTGGGTCGAATGGAGTGAACCATTCGGACCCTGATTGCACCAGGAGGTGCAACCGCCCCAGCCAGGAGGTGCAACCGCCTGGGCTGAGGGGTTGAGAGGTGCAACCGCCCCAGCCAGGAGGTGCAACCGCCTGGGCTGAGGGGCTGGGAGGTGCAACCGCCCCAGCCAGGAGGTGCAACCGCCAGGGCTGCACGGCTGGGAGGTGCAACCGCTCCAGCCAAGAGGTTGCACCGCCAGAGCTCAAGTTCCGAGCTCTGCCAGGCGATGCAACCACCAAGCTCAGTCTTCGAGCTTTGGCAGAGTGGTGCATCAGCCTGAGCTCAGTCTCGAGCTTTGCCAGGTGATGCATTCACCAAGCTCAGTCTTCGAGCTCTGGCAGAATGGTGCATCAGCTTGAGCTCAGTTTGGAGCTCTGCCAAGTGATGCAACCACCAAGCTCAGATTTCGAGCTCTGCCAGGTGATGCAACCACCAAGCTCAGTCTTCGAGCTCTGCCAGGTGATGCAACCATCGAGCTCAGTCTTCGAGCTCTGGCAGAGAGAAGCAATCGGCAGAGCTCAGTCTTCGAGCTCTGCCAGGCGGTGCCACCTCTCCAGTCGAGAGGTGCAACCGCCTGATCCCAGAAATTCTGGGATTTGATCGATTTGATCGTTTTGAGCTCGAATTTTGAATTGGGTTGGGGCCTATAAATACCCCACCCATTCAGCACTGAAAAGACACAGACCTATACCGAAATTGTGATCTTTTCTGTGATTCTAAAGAGCTCAAAAGTGTTGTAAAGCCTTGAGTCTCCTCCTTCTGTTCTTCAAGTTTTCAATTGTAAAGTGAGGAGAGAAAGGTCTGTAAAGGTTGTCTCCTAAGCCTGTCAAAAGGAGAGAAACTGTAAGAGGGAAGTTTGGCCTTCGCCCATTGAAGGAAGGCAGCTAGTTGACGTCGGCAACCTCATCGGTGGAGGAAGCCAAAAGTGGAGTAGGTCAAGGCTGACCGAACCACTCTAAATCTCTGGTTTGCGTTTAATTTCGAGCACTTTATCATTACTGCAAACCTCCCTCATCACTACTGCTCTCTGCGCTTTCACGAACAAGTTCTAAGTGCTGTTCTACCAAATCTGGATTCAGACGTAAACTCGTATTTTCGTACATTACAGTTTACGTTTACGTTTGATTCTGCAGAACTGTTTTCCGCGCTTTTACGAACGAGCTTCCTTGCAGTTTACGCTTACATTTTAATCCTATTAATAACTGCAATCTGTCCTCTACGATTTTACGAACGAGTTTCAACATTTAGACGTAAAACTGCATTCAGACGTAAATCGGCTTTCTTCGCTCAATCATCAGATTTCAGTTTACGTTTACGTCTTGATTTCAACTGCATACTGCCTTCTGCGAATATACAAACGAGTTTCAAAGTTTAGACGTAAATCTGCGTCTAGACGTAAAACTGCGTTTAGACGTAAAACTGCGTTTAGACGTAAATCTGCGTTTAGACGTAAAACTGCGTTTAAACGTAAAACTGCGTTTAGACGTAAATCTGCGTTTAGACGTATAACTGCGTTTAGACGTAAAACTGCGTTTAGACGTAAATCTGCGTTTAGACGTAAATCTGCATTTAGACGTAAATCTGAGTTTAGACGCAAAACTGCGCTTAGACGCAAAACTGCGCTTAGACGCAATCTGCGCTTAGACGCAAACTGCACTTAGATACAAACTGAGAATTTGCTTTTGCATCATAATTGTTTTTGAACGAACGCAGCTTTTTGTTTTTAAATTATTATAAGATTTCCGCTGCACTAATTCACCCCCCCCCTCTTATTGCTCTTGATCCTAACAAATACCTCATCCTTTTCTGCATGAAAGGGCACCGAAATCTTGACATTATCTTGAGTCGTTGAGGCCTTAAAGTGTTGTAAAAGCTAGAGTTCTCCTCCTTCTTTCTTTCTAAGTGTTGAGATCATCCAAGAGATGAGTGAAAACTTGTAAGGATTATCTCCTAAACCCATCAAAAGGAGAAAAGCTGTAAAAGGGTGGTTGGCCTTCACCTATTGAAGGAAGGCCTCTAGTGGACGCTGGTGACCTCATCAGAGGAGGAAGCCGATAGTGGATGTAGGTCACGTTGACCGAACCACTCTAAAATCTTGGTTTGCCTTTACTTTGAGTATCTTTCCTTTATAACAAATTGCCTCTCCTCCTTACTGTGCTTTAAATACGTCTACATTCACTTTGACGTAAAACATCTTCTGAGATCGACTTTCTACGAAGACTTTATAAAATCTATGTTTTTTCATTTATGTGATTTACATTGCTGCAAATCACTTAGTCTTCTCTTGCATTTTCACTTAAGACTTCAAGCTTAAATTTCTTCCGAAACGAATTGAGTTGAGATCATTTTTGTTGAATCGGTTTTAATCAAAATAAGGTTTTTTGAAATAGCGAAAGTTTTCCGCTGCACTAATTCAAACCCCCCCCCCCCCCCCCCCCCCTCTTAGTGCGTTCTTGATCCTAACATAGATCACCCTTAGAGAGGAGGGTAGTTGACCTCCTTTATCTTCTTTCATAAATTTGTAGGTTTTCATGGATATACGATCTCCCTAGGTAACACATCTTTCTTATACGTGTAGTTTTTCGATTTTACGGGTTTTTGCGCACCAATCTTCGCACGACAATGAACATCTTTTTGGAAAATTTGATTTTTATTTTTCTATTCTTCTACTATGCATGTGATATCACCCCTAGATTTCCCAACAGTGTCAATGGCCTGAGACTTTTTATATATTAGATAAACATAGCTATATCTGGACAGGTCATCTATAAATATGATTAAATACCTTTCTCCACTAAAACAAGGAATATGGAGATAATCTCAAGTAATTCTTTACTTCTTGTGGTATTTTTCTTTGTATATTTAGTTTATTTGTGTCAATGGCCTGAGACTTTTTATATATTAGATAAACATAGCTATATTTGGACAGGTCATCTATAAATATGATTAAATACCTTTCTCCACTAAAACAAGGAATATGGAGATAATCTCAAGTAATTCTTTACTTCTTGTGGTATTTTCTTTGTATATTTAGTTTATTTTTCCTTAGCATTCTATACAAACATCAAAATCAGTAAAGTCTAAATGTTCCAAAATATTTTTCTTCACTAATCTTTCAATTCTTTCCTTGGAGATATGCATCAATCATCTATGTTATAATATAGAAGATCTTTCATTATTGAAATTATATTTCAATCCAACACTTGATTGTTGGGTCAATAATGCCTTTGTAAACTTAAGAGTCAAATTAATTCTGTACAAACCATCACACAGAATTCTAGAACCAACTTTTATTGAATCATAAAATATATTGAATTTACCATTACCAAAAGAAAGATAATATCTTAACTCATTAATTCTAGATAGAGAAACTAAATTTCTAGAAATAGTAAGAATACTATATGTGTTAACAAAATCCATCAGATGACCCATCTCTAGGCATAGACGATAAGTCCCCACTGACATCACTTTCACTTTGAGACGATTTCTCATAATAATGAATCTTTTATGTTATTTTGGTTTTCGGATTGAAAGAAATCCTTGCATATTATTGGTAACATGAGTTGAAGCACTAGATTCAATCCACAAGTATTAGAAAGAATTTTTGTAATGTTTGATTTAAAACATAAAAATGCCAAGTTTATACCTTTCTTTTTTAACTAACTCTTATATTTAATGCAATCCTTTTTCACATGTCTTTTCTTGCCACAAAAGAAACACTTTACTATAGAAGCTTTATTTTCATTAGTCTATTTAACATTTCTAGACCTATAAATTTCTTTGATGGATGATGCTTTGATTTTCTTTTTTTGTTACTAACTCGCTGAGTAGTAGTCATGATATTATATGAACTTTCCTACCTTAATTTCAATTCTTTATGAACACACATACTAGTTAACTCATTCAAGTCTTACTTATCCTTATTTATATTGTAGTGAATCTTGAATGAGCCAGAAGGAAGAGAATTAAGAATGAATTGCATGAGGAAAGACTCATCAACATTCATGCCTACTTTAAGTTTTATAACTTTATCAGCCATATTAAGGATGTGATCTTGAATTCCTCGAGTACCATCATACTAAACTGTAGTCAGTTTTTCATTAGTGTACCAGCTAATGACTTATCAACAAATTTAAATATGTCTTCAATAACCTTTAAATATTCTCGTGTGCTAGTTGCAATTGGTAATGAAGTGTTTATGTTATTTATAATTGTCATTCTCATAGACATTAAACTAAGCCTATCATATCTTTCCCAAGCCTTCATTTTATTAACTTTTTCCATAGTACTTTCATCAGTTAAGCTTGTATGCTTTTCAACAAGCAATACTAAGTTAAGATCTAATATGCCAAGCGTGAATTTTATATGCTTTAACCATTCTAAATAATTTGATCGTACAATGACATTAGAAGCATAAGAATGTATGGACGAAAGTATCACTGCAAAATATAAAATAACATTAATGCTTTGAGTTTTTCAAAATTTGATGAATTATTGATATCATCCTTATTTCATCTTTGGATAAAATATTGACATATCTAGTGTTCACTCAAGATCATTTATAAATGGCTAATACTATCCTTATGGAATAGTATTGTTACCTTTGGGTATATAACCTTAAACTATAAGGATATTCAAAATAGTATCATCCTATCCCATCACATAATTATTTGAAGTAGATTTTCCTTTGAGATTATCTAAATCTCCTAATTATATATGTCATTATAAATATTATTTTCTTAATATCATTTAGGATTAAGTTCTTAATATAATTTTATAAGTTATTGGTTTATGTCACTTTGATGGTTGCAAGACCAATACAATAATATAAAATATAATTTAAAATATCCTATAAATGATAAAATTTTTATTGTAATTCACATCTCAAAACCCTATCATCCTATGCTACTTTGGTAGCTACAAGTTAGATAAAAGTTAGGGACATGAGTTACAAATAATATTCATCAAATTTTTTCAATTTAATTTATAATAAGCAGTTCAATAATAGAATAACAACCATAATAATAATTAAACATTAATCAATAAAAGAAAGAAAAAACTTATATGATAATTATGATAATATATAAATCATGCCTTCATGTGAAAGATAAATATTATTTTATAATTTCAAATATATACATGAGAATAACCAAATGAATATCCAAGAACAATAATTAGATTTTATTTACCACATGTACAAATATAATCAATAAGTGAGAAAACTATAAAAGAAAACCGTAATTTATATTTTTAATAATCAAAATTAAATCCAATCAAATAATTAAAATATAATCATGATCAAATTCAATCACAATTATAATAAATCATACTTATCAATTTTATAATTGAGGATAAAAATTATAAATTCTCAATTTGATAAGGGCAAAATTGTAAATATGTTGATAGGACATAAATTGAAATTACCAGATTTGTAAAGGCCAGAGCTATAATTTGATTTTTTTTAAAAAACCTAGTCTCAAGGGCAAAACTATAATTTTGCCTAAAACCCCCTTGAGCCCCGCCGGTGTGGCTTGCCCGCCGACGTGGTTTCTACCGTCACGCGACCGTCACATGTGCGCATTGCCGCCTGTGCGGTTGCCTGCACGATCAACCCAATGCTCGGCTTGTGCCCATGGGTGGTTGTCGTCTGGGCGTGGCCTGTGCCCGTGAGTGGTTGCCACCTGCGTGGTTGTTGTTACCTGCGTACAGTTGGCCACGACCCCTGCCTGTGCATGGCCATTGCCTAAGCATAACCACTGCCCACGCATGACTGCCGCTTGGAAAGTTAGACTCTTTTCCTCTTTTCTTATCATGTTAATATGCTCTCTTCCTATCTTTTTATCTTATCTTTTTAAAGGATCACTTAGATTGATAGTTCAAGAAGGTTGAGAGAAACTCATTTATTAGATGTTTTATTTAGTTCTTAGAGATCCTGTTTAGTTATAGATGAGAGTAGAGGATCTCTGATAAGTTATTATGAAAGTTTCTCCCATCAAGGATATCCTCTCAGGAATCCTTGGTCAATATTTATTATCAGAATTCAAATAGTTCTATTATCAGGATATCCCCTCACGAACCCACTGCAACAGTTCCTTCAGTGGGAGCAACGGATTGACTGCTTGATCTAATTGGATGCATGACTCACAAAGCAAGCAGACTCTGCCCGGGCTGTTCCCTCTGAACAAAGTAGAGTTCTTCAAAACCCAAAGCATAAATTTGGTGAAGGAAGAGAATGACAACAGCTTTTGAGCTTGTTTTAGAACAGATTTTGGGCTCTGATAGAATTGGGACATGTTTTCATTTGATAGTTAGAACAGTACTTTCGTGCTGCATCGCCTGCAAAAAGGACACAAAACATCGAATTCTGACTACCAGCTAACGGTCCTTTGAGGGCCTCAAATTGATGTTGATTAGCTACCAAGTGGCAACAAACAGGCATTAATAGCCACCTGATGAGTTCTTTCCCAGGTTTCAAGCTGCTTCCTCCTGCTTCACATCTGCAGCATTTGTGCCACACTTGACCTAATTGATCATTAATTTCCTTCATTACTAGCATCTCTTTCTAAGAAATGTCTCACTTTTGCTGCTGATGCTATGTTTTGTGCTTAAGCTGCCTCCTTCCAAGAAAATGTAGTTTGTTGTGAGATGTAGACAAGTTTCATGTGAAATTAACAGCAGCACTGTAATTGAACATAATTTGAGCTTTGAAAGTGATGAAATCACATACAAGAAATAAATATGAGTGATGAACTGAGGATTGTTTTCTTCAAGATCATCAGCGTGCATCTGCTTTCGATCAATGTGAGAAAAATGAATCACAATTACTTGATTCGAATATTTGAAAGGAATGTAAGAAATTGCTTCATTACTACATATGAGTTGAAGAACTCTTCGAGTGCTTTCTAGGAGACATTTTTTGCAGCAATAGTTTAGCCATTACTGCTGCCTGTATAAGAAAATGGTCAAGAAATACTGGATGCATGTAAAGACACATACAGAAAGAGGGAAGAAGTGGAAAGGAAAAGCATCTCATGGTGCTCAAGAATTTGGTGTGTTTTTCTTCTCTAGAAGCAAAACCAAATCCATCCATGTTTGCTAGCCTATGGACTAAAGACAACAAATCCAACCACAATTACGTACTGTCAACTTTGAGTAAAACCTTTTGCCGATGATCTAATTGTTAGTGCAGCACTGCACAGACAGGAGTATTATGACACAAAAGTTAGTATGATAAACTTGATAATGATATAGAAAATGTCACATCCTGCATGCATTATTTGCAGCAATAAAAACAGAGTTTTTAGTCAAGGAATTTTGGATTGATCAAGTAGATATCTTGCTAAAAGTTTAGCCATATCAAAGCCAATGGCTATTTGCCTTTATCATCAAGAAAGTGGAAATCATCAACAATTGAGCCTCCCTATCTTCCTGAGGTTGCAAACGGGTTTTCCAACGCAGCAACAAAGATGATTAACTGGTCTAATGGTTGTCAAACCGAAAGATAGACCTCAAGCACTTGATCTGCTGTGATGAACAAGCTAATGGTTGTCAATCCAAGAGCCTCTCATCTTCAGTTCCACACTGTCCAATAAATGCAACTTCGAGTTCTTCATCTTCTGCAGTCGTGTCTTTTCAACCAACCATACAAATAAGCTGAGCTAAACAAGTCAACTGAAAGGCCACTTTTGCCATCTTGATGTTAGGATCAAGTGACAAGGTATTGCTCGTCATTTCATAAGGACAACCCAAAGATGCATGCTTGCAAACACTAAAGAGGAGATACAGTTCTCGATCCCCTCCATGCAGTAGCAGTAAAGATAACGCAAAGGTGGATGACTTCCAAAGTTTTTGTGGCATGGATAGCAATTCTTCAGCTTCTTTGAGATAGTATGGAAAAGGGATTAGTGCTCTTTAAAATGAGAGGAGAGAATTGAAGAGAGAGAGAGAGAGAGAGGTATCAGGAGTGTTTGCACCAAGGAAGGGAAGGGAAGATGTGGATAAGACTATCTAGATTTGAAGCCTCAGTGCATGCTTGGGAATCTATAAGCATCAACTCCAATGAAACAAATGCTACAAAACAAACTATATCCAAGTGGATGTGCAGGATAGGGTCCTTTAAGAATATGGCAGGAGTGACCAGTGTTTAGGAAAAGATGAGTCTTCCTGTGTGCTTCACAGAGAGAGAGAGAGAGAGAGAGAGAGAGAGAGAGAGCAAAGGTCCATTGTTCCGCAGTACAATATATAGCTACAAAAAGAATTGATGACACTGTTGCCATGAGCTTTTCATCAAACCCAGGACATATTTTCATCCTAGAGAAGCCTATTTTTTGTTCTTTTGTGGAGGGAGAAGAGGAAAGGGGGTTTCAAAATCACTAGGGTTCTTGACACAAAATGATGTAAGAATTTGTGGGTGTGAGCACAGTCTGAAACGCATGATTTATTTGGTTTGACATGCATGCAAGCATGAGCAGGTAGGCTTTTGTCTACTTGTAGGGAATACAAGAGTACTGCTATCAGTCTCACAGTCACAGATAAAGAAGAAAGAAAGCTCAGAGATGCATGTGGAGGTGTTTTTAATGGTGCTACAAACCAGATTGAAATTTTTCAGCAATAGAACATATCTAAAAACCCAACTTATTACTACAAAATTAGTAATAATAATCCCTAGTATTAGGAAACAGAAAAATAACAGCAAGAATTAATGTTGTGGACATGTACAAACTTCAGCTACTTGAATTAAGCACTAGATCTGACCTCTCCATTGTCTCCCTGAAGAAACCCTGATGAATTAGGGTTAGGGTTTTCATGTGCTCCCATCAGCAGATGAAACTGCCAGATGATCTGAGTTTTTTTTCTCCCTGTGGAGATCCATACAATACACAGATCCAGGATATGATCAGATCATGCTGGCAGCTTCAGCTACTTGTGGTGCACACCGTAGGAAGATGGAGTATCGACATGAGATCAATAGAACAGTAGTCATAGGAATTAAGAAAAGAAGAGAAGAGAGGCTTTTGATGGTTGTACAGAAGGAGGCTTTTACAGGAGGGGAGAGGAGGGGATGATGAGAGGAGAAATATATAGGAGAAGAAAGGAAGAGTGCTAATGTGAAGGGGGTTATAGCTTTTATCATTTAATTTGTGGAAATGGAGGTTGGCATTGACTATAAGAGGAGTTAAGAATAATTTTATGGCAGTGGTCCCAAAGAAAAGGCAATTTAATGCTAATGTCTTACCTGCAGCCTAAGATTTCCATATATTTTCCTTGATCTTTAGAGAGAGAGAGAGAGTAGGGGTCCATTTTGCATGGAGTTTTCTATGTAATGCATATGACTGTCAAGAAAAGGAGTGTATATCATCTTTAACCCAGGAAGCTCAGGAGACATACTCCTCTCTCTCTCTCTCTCTCTCTCTCTCTCTCTCTCTCTCTCTTTTGTGTTGTCTATTAGGATTTTTTTGTATATAGAATGATGGGTTTTATTGGTGAAAGGAACAGTGCTGCCCTCTGTGACAGGCCCAGTTGGTTGCTCACTTGCAGTCATTAAAGACATCAGCCTCTAAGCGGCAAGAACTGATCTAAGAACTGTCCCCTCTCTTTAAGGAGGTAGAAAAGGAGATGTGTGAGGCTAAAAGCTTCTGACATGCATCATTTGCATGTAATTTCCCAGGAACTGTGCATCCATGGCCGGTCTCATGTATAGAACCACAACTCTACAATACAGTTAAAATTCCAACCCCACTGTCATAAATGATGAAAACATTCACATATAATTTGTCCTATATCTTTGTTGTTTAGTAAGCCATCCATGGATGAATTGTGATTGAAGTTGAATCAGTGATTGATTTGTCCATTGCCAGCAGTATCAGTGATTGAAGTTGAATCAGCTTGAGGTTTAAGGGTCAAAGTCTGGCAGATAGGACAGCCGAATGAACAACCAGTTTAGAGCTGTCTTCTAAGCCATAACCTTTAATGAGTTCAGACCAGTAGGTGATCACAAGATTGTAGGTGTAACTACTGCCATCTAATGTTGAATTGGTCAGCTTCATATAAATGTGGCCATTTACATTTATAGCTGCAAATTTCTATATGAGGTTACAAGGAGATGGATGAAGTTTATAAATTAGGATATGGTGAAATCAGGTGAAGGCATATATGTTGTTGCCCCCACATGGTCGACAAAAGCAGTAAAAGAAAGGAAAAAGGAAAATCTGATAAGCAGCAATTTTCAGCTAAAAACATTTCTGTAGCTTCCTTCATAGGCTTCCTGTTAACATATGATACAGCAGGGAAAACTGTCCCAAAAAGAAATATTTGTGAGATAGGAATGAATTGTAACTCATATATCAATCAAAGCATATTGCTTGACTGATGTGGGTGGGGGTAATCAGATTGGGGCATTGTTGTTTTTCTCCTCACATTTTTCATCTCTGCATTCTTGCTACAACGCAAGGTTTATACTTATTGCTACATCTACCTCACAAGCCACCTTATAGATAGGTAGATAGACATCAAATCACTCTCTAGTAGCTTGGACTCTTCCATGCTTCTTGAGAAAAGCCAATTTGGCTCTATTGCAATCTGAAGAAGCACAAGCAAAAACAATTTGTTGCTATGTTAATCAGATGCAAGTCTACACCATATAGTCTGAAAAGAAAACAAGAAAAAAGAATTGACTTGGACAAAGTGATGAAAGCCTGTAAACAGAAGACTCAACGTACTGCAATATACATCTTGCATTTGCCACAAACTTCAATAGGCCTATGAAATGTTATACATCTTTTCTCAAGCAAAGAATTGGCATCTGTGTCTCAAGGATATTATGGATTATTGGTTTAGATTTTCATATTGCTCCTGTAATTTCTAGAGCTCATCGCTACACCTCGAAGAACATTTTTCTCAGGTACTGTACTAGGAACATTCTCTCGGTGATGGAGAGTAAATTTATGATCCAGTGTGATGAGATAACTTGATAAGATAATTGATTCGTTTAGAAATTGAACTACTAATCGAAAATGCTTAGGCTTAAGTTAACAATAATACATCACTCTTATAAGTCAATCTAGATCTCAATTCACTTTCGATACGAGACTAAATCGAAAGCATTAGGATAAAGATTAGGATGAGTTTCTTCCTGGTAGGTAGCACGGTAGAATCCCGACTGACGTGAGAGTTGAGAGGGAAGAGAAGGATGAGAAGATTGGCCATGTGATGCAACATGCTCTCCTTTCCATTCTTTAGTGAGTGGGGGAATCTGCCATGCTCAATAATGAACAAATGAAGCTGCCAAGCATGACCTAGCTTTGCAGCAGCTTCACTTTTTTCTATCTTAAGTCTTTTCTTTTGTTAGTCTCAATCTAATAATACAGAACTTTTTTGATTTCATGCAATCTTAAATCTTTAATCATCAAATCATGCTGACATCTTCACTGATTCACCCCTAAAGGTTTTTTTAGTCTTAATCTAATAATACAGAACTTTTTTGCTTTGATACAATCTTTAATTTTTAATCATCAAATCAGGGTGACATCTTCACTGATTTCCTTGGGCACTTTCTGAGGAAGGATCGAGTCTACTTTATTTGGGAATGATGATGGGGATTGAGGATCAAAAGATAAATCCCCAAGAATTTTCTTTTTCCTGGAATGGATAATTTGTTTGAACAGACAAGATAATATATACAAGCACATAGAGACAAAAGCGCATGCCCAACTTGGGTGGCCAAAGCATCTGAAAGGAGATTGAGGCGTGACAAAGTGAAAGAACCGCTGCCAATAGCATGCAAAGATCTCGAAACATTTCATGTTCCATCTTTAGTCAGCTGTCAAATGACAAAGGTTAGGAAGCTGCAGGCATCACACCATCTCGGTGCAATAAACGGTCCAAAAGTAAAAGCTAAGCACACGCGAGTCAAAGAAAGCTTTTCGAACACCGCAACCGGCAACGAGAACAGCAAGAAAGATGAAGCAAACACAGATCATGAAAGCAGAGAAGAGGATTGTAATCTGCAACACACCACAGTCAACTGAAGAAAGCAGGAGATGTAAAGCAAACCACATGAAAGAACGGAGAACACACATTGACTCGAAAGGAGTGACAGGTAAATTACACCGAGCAACACTTGCACTGACTCAGAAGCAGTGACACATACTGCAGCAAGAGGCTGTCAAATAGATGCTACTGACTTCAATGTGTGTCATCCACAAAATGAATGAACAATGGGTGCCAAATGACACTCACGAAAATAATCAATGACTAGAAATAATGTTAAATTAAGCAATGTGTGTCAATCCCCTTGTCGAAGCCCTTTCCCACCTATATTACCAAAAGCTAGTCATGGTGCCACCGGAATAATTTATGCTCATCCTATACAATTTTACAGGCATTGCTTATCATGTATTTATACCAAGACAGGTTAATCACAATCAACTGCATGGGATAAAAGAAGCCGCCCTGCTCGCAATGCTTTGCTTGGTCGTCAGCTCAATCATCATTCCACCCGTTAGCTATCGGAGCTTTTAATGCGATGATGAATAATGCTTTTCTCTATCACTTTCAGGCCAGCCTGTGGTTACTCGAATTCACTCGGAATGCACCACCGAGTTAAGAAAACCATGCCCTGAAGGAGAGGACACAGGCTATATCAAACATTTGCAGATCGATCCAGCAATGTCATCCTTGCCTTAAGAAGCTCTCAGGCTATCCTCCAGAAGGATCCATGAGAGCAAGTGCCCGCTTGAGTCACCGCTCAACAACTGCTTCAGATCGCTCGTAAGATGGAGTGTTGTAACAGGACGCTTGTGGGATTTGAGCACTCTGTGCATGGTCAACTTGTACTCCGGTAACCTCCCATTTAAATCCAGCCTTCCCACGTCATCAGTCAGTGACTCACTCCTTCCATTGGCCTCATCTGTGGAACAGTGCACCATGTTCCACACCTTCAGTGCTCCGCTCCGGTGGCCCGTTACGTAGCAGTTTGTCTTGCCAATCAGAGTGCATCGGACTCATCACTGACAAGATAAGGTCAGAAGGGAGTTGCGAGGTGTTCACCACCACAAGGCAGTCCCAGTTGATGCTCCAAACTGCAAGCATAATTCCTGCAGCCATCACAACTATCCCTGTGAGTTCATTCACATGGACAGCAGAGACTGGTGCCAGGAATAAAGGAAGCTGCTTGACAAAGACCAGGTTAGTTAAATCCCACAGAATTACACTACAATCTTCAGATCCCGTCACGATAAGTGAGTTAGCCTGGCTGACATGGAGGCACGTTATCTTGCCAGTATGGGCACAGAGGGCCCTCATCAAACTCAGGCGGTTGTTTTTGTCAAATCTCCAAACTGCAACAACGCCATCATCGGCACCAGTCACAAGAAACTGTGACTGACTCCAATGCATTGAATCTGGTTTCCACCATGAAGATTCTCATGAGTCGAAAGAAGCTTATCCTGGTCATAGCTCATTATTCTCAAACTTCTATCGGGGAAACCCCAAGAGAAATACTTGTTATATGTCAATGGTTTGAGCAGGCTATTTTCCTTAGCAATGAAAATCTTTTCAGTGAAAGTCACAATCTGAGAGATAGAAGAAGAAGATTGACCAACTTGCTGGGGCATGAGATTGGTGCTGTAACAAAGAGGGTGAGGGGGAATTTTCCTGTCAGTTCGTCGCTTAATGTGGGGTTTCAGGAATAATAGCTTAGGTGTCTGCCCAAAATGATTTATCTGAGCCAGTATTGAGGCTTTCATGGTAGGGTCTGAAACTGAATCTATGTCAACATTTCCTTCATATGTGTAGTGATAGAAAACATTAATAGCTTCTTCAGCTGCCTGTGAAAATTTATGATAAAAACAACTATAAGAACTCATCAGATCTGGCATAAGTCCAGAGTGAAACAGAAAAAAAACTCAATAATGATCATAAACTTCATATTAGTCTTCCATACTGTAAATCAGATTAAGAAAAAGCCACCATTATTTTCTTCTATATTTTCATGGGCACTGAAATATTCCTGAAGATGATGCATCTAAAGCTCATGCACTTTGAAAATCATTGCTACAGTTTATTTCAAGTATTTTCTACTATGCTACTGTTGAAAGTTACACAGAATGGCAGGGTCTGCAACCTCATTAAGACTTTACAACAGATTGTGAAGTCTTATTCACATACTGGAACCCTCAAAGGTATACACTTTTCAGCTTCCATGGACAAATTCACCAAGAAATTATTTTTTTATGCAAACTTAATAGTTTGTTTCACTGTATAAAGTAATGTTGAATTCAATTTAATTTAAATTTAAATAAACAAAATCGGCAGTGTCCTCCAATAGGAACTTGAGAATGGGGATTCAATGCTCATTTAGAGTTATTAAAGTTTTCAAGTAAGATGATTTTAGGATTTTTCTGTATTGCTAAATGTTTGGTATTCATAACCATGGTTTCAAATACTGGCCAGACCAATCCAGTATTTGTCAGCCTAACCAAGAACTGCTAATGAATTGTATAGCTTGGTAGCGGTTGGTGTTTTTCTTTTTTGTTATCTCTTCAGCAATACCAAGCTGTACAAGTCTGTACACTGACCAGTATACCAGTCTGACAAGTTGTCAAAACATACCCAATAGTCAAAAGTTGCGTTCTCTAAATGTTGACAATAAAATCAGGTGACAAAAACTTCCATCAAAAAGAATGGAAATGCTATATGGGTCATAATCCAACATAGCTAAACTAACAAAGAAGGGACAGCAATTCTAAATAACTGAAAAATATAGGATAAGCGATATGGAATGGGTAAAACAGTGAGTTCATGCTTAATAAAAGTCAGTAGTCTTCTTGGTAAAGGAAAAGGCATACATCACCTGAAACATTTGCCTTGAGCAAGAAATTTTTTGTCGCATCTGGTGACGGTACATGGCGTGCATGATTTCAAACCATATTTTCCTCCACATGAAGTAAGAAAATTTTTCTTTAAGCAAATATAATTTTTGCATGGATAACAAATTGATAGGTTGGTTGGAGATCATACAAAATTTAAGATCATGATCTATGAAGTGCTAGTAAAAATGTTGAGTTTAGAGCTCACCTTCCCCCTCTGCTTATATCCAAAGATGAGGTCTATCCAGCAATGCAGATTTTCAGAAACATAATCTGATTCCAAAGCTTCCCAGTGCTTCCTTATGAACTCTCTAGCACTGCCTTTGGCCCAAGGGGGCAGAACTTCGTCACCAACCTGAGAAAGAACTTCTTCTGATTCTCAATGCACTAAATGTAAACAATGATATCCAACAAAATCAAGGAGAACCCATATGCATATTTATGTTGCATTTGCAAAAGCAAAATCAAAATTTAGCTCTTAATATACCTTTTCACCTGATTGTTTTATGCCCAAATCTAGATTAAACTGATTCTCTAGAAACTCAGGTATGTAAAAGAATTCGGGGATCATTTCCTTTACATCTGATGTGTTACTCTTTCCAGCTGCAGTTAACCATGTATCTTTTACACTATTAAACAAACAATCTGCATGGTCAAACTGGCCCCCCTGTAATTTCTGATTTTCAGTACTGAATGGTGGCAGCCTTACGAGATAGAAAAGAACAATCCTGGCACTAGAATAGTGAGATCCATAGTGAAATTTTGGGACATCAGGGTCATCCCAGGTTTCATATCTGAGAAGGCACAAATATGGAAATAAGACATCCATAATTTCCTGAATTCATCCTCTCGCTCTGCTGTTTGGGATCCCATTGGTTTATCAAATTTACGGAAACTTTGAGGACTTTTCAGATCCAGAGTTTCACTCTCATAGTCTGCAAGAACCCAGGGAAATACTGGATATTGAGTAAGATCACTATAGCCACGTCCAGCAAGAGTGTTCAGGAGCATGAGGTATTGAAAGTTGCTAATTTCTCCATTTTGCCATCTCTTTAAGAAGGACTTAGCCATGACCTTAAAAATATGGCTTCCTTCATTGCCTTCTTGTTTTGATGACCCAGATATTGTTGTGTCCAACCTGTCAATTTGTTCTCTCAGGGCCGTATTATCACGGACAAACTTTTAAACAAGGTGTTTGATGTAATGCTTATGTATGTCCATGTCTTTTGGCATGTTCATGCCTTGTACAGCATGTAGAGGGGCGGCCGAAGGCTTAATAGTCTCATTTTAGTTGGGTTGGTGGCCTCTTTAAGCTTGTAAATAAAGGTTGTGTCATGTGGACACGTGCGAGAGATTGTCGGTCTGTAATGGACCATTTTACCCTTTGTTGTGTCACTGTTCAGAGCTTGTAAAGTTTGTTTGTAATTTGCATTGTCTATGAAGTGTTTTTCAGAGATGTTTGCTTGTGGATCCCGATTGAGACGTTCTCTCTAACCCGTTCTCTCTTTTGTTGGTCCTAAGGGACAATAGGAGGCTTCGGGGAGGCTGACCTTTGCGGACGGACACGCAAGGGTGCTGCACGACTTAGGCAAAACCAGCTAAGTCCGTAACAGATGGTATCAGAGCGGGACAAGCACTCATGAAAACACTTAGCATGCAAACGTAGGGGACCTAGCGGGGCTGCGTTGAGGGCAGTCAGCACACGCGCGACCGTTTGGGGGAAAACGGGCATGGAGATGTAGGGAAAAGGAGTCGCTCGGTGAAGCGGGCATCTGACATTGGCATTCAGAGGAATGGCCAACCCTTCGCGCAAGAGGCACCACGAGAACAGGCAAGCTTGGAAGAATGTGGAGCGCACAAAGGTTGGGATGGCTGAGTTTGAGCTATGGCTCAACGTTGACAACTATACTTGATGGTGCTCAAGGCAAGCGAGACGCTTGGTAAAGGATGAGACCATGCAAGGTGGAATGAGTTGCTCAACGTCCAAAAGAGTTATGCAAAGCTCACAGAGGTGAGGGGAATTGCTAACTCGAAGAATTTGGTACTCATGCATAGGCTTGTATGCGGACGATGGAATGTTCGTGGCCATCCCAAGGCGACCGAAACTCGGCGCCATGGAGTATTGGAACTTTCTCTTTGGCATGTGAAGGATACGTCCGTAAGAGGCTGAAGTGTGCAACGAGTTCAGCATGTTGCTAGGCCTTGAGTGGTGCAGCAGGAGCTGTATTGACATGGAGTCGCAATCTAGCAAGTGCGTTTGCAGGAGGCAGAACAATGCATAGTTTGTTCAGCAGATCGGAGTAGTCCAAGGGGATGGTGGTCTCCGAAACAAAGAGAGATGTTGCTCCAATGGGACAGTTATCCAGGAGGGATAAGTCCCGGCTCTCTAGAGGGAGAATCATGTGAGACGAACCTCACATGTTGAGGAGTACCTCAACAAACAACAACTCCACGAAGCTCGATGGACTGAGCAAGCGGCGAGGAGTCGTCGCATGATCTCGCTTGAGAGAATGCATTGGTGGATGCATTGCGAGATCAAGTGGGGGAGCGACCCAAAGCAACACAAATGAAGGCACACTTGGAGTCGATGTGGAGATCGGACTCAAGGGAGGGTTGACCCGTGGAATGGTGGGCGCGAGGGCCACCATCGACTCAATGCAAAAACGAGGAGCGGAGCAACTTGGGTGTAACTTGGCGAAGTACCCGAGCCGCATGAAGGGAGCCAGCATAGAAGTTGGAACATGGAGCAGAGGCACAGTGCTTTCCTTAGACAAAGGTCAAGGACATGAACTCTTGCAGAGGCAAGAGTAGGATCATGTTGTTCCATGGGTCCTTCATTCTGACGGAGCGGACTCATCTTGCATGGTGCCAAAGACGAAGGGAGCTTCTGGGCACATGCACCTTATCTCGGAGAAGCATTTGATGGAGGAACTAAGGCGACTCAATTTGCGGAGGCGAAATTGGGTTCAGAAGGCCTTAGCACGGGGCAAGAGGACTCAGAGGTGGGTACTCTTGAAGAATATGCCACAGTGTTGCCATTCAAGTTGCCATGAAGGAAGCAGTGCGCAGCGGAGATTGTGCTGGTAGGGGCAGAGGCCCAGGATCCAGACAATGGTGCACAAATTACAGTGAAGTCGGTGGACTTCGGGAGCTACTAGGCGACGGACTATCCTAGAGCGGTGCTTCATCTAGGTGTGACCCAAGAGTAGGTGGATGAAGGTTGATTGCCAAAGGAGCGAACAAAATCGAAGATGGAAGAGACCCTGCGATGTATTGGCAGAGGCCACACATGGAGGGTTCACAATTCGAGTTTATTCCACAAGGATCAGAATGCAATGGAGATGTCACCAGGAGGCGACATGGTGCAGCGGATCGTGGTGGAATAGTTCGTAGCAATGCGATACACACGACATAGTCCCGGGAGGGACTAGATCATACGGAGGTATGATCAGGAGCTATTGGAAGCTCCACTTCGGTGAACAACATGATGGCAAGAAGGGCTATGGATTCAAGGAGTGAAGCTATGGTACCGCAGAGGCGGGTCTTCCGGGCGTGCATCGAATTTTGCATCGGATGAAAACCTTGGTCATCAGCATATGGGGGCTGTGTTCCACTAAGGGAAAAGTTCGAATGCAAGTACCAGTGAGTCTCATGGGAGGGACTTAATCATGCAGAGGTATGATCGAAGCAGCTGGAGAGTTGGACTGCTCCAGAGCTCATATTCGCTTAAGGGAGCCCGGCAAGTCAAAGGACAAGGCCGAGTAAGCGAACATTGCTACCAAGGAAGCTAAGGAGAACAGAATCGGTGCAAACCCTACAACGTGATGGCAGAGGCCATGCATAGGAGTTACAGTCTGTCTTTCCATCGACCAAACGGACTGCTTGGAGAACACAGAGGTGTTGAAGCAGGGGGTCGAAAGGGGCGAGGAAGCGACGACGAGTCCAGAGGGACTTAGCTACCCAAAATCAAGCCTCAGTTAGAATGGAGGTGGACTCAGAGGAGTGCCACGGAGACATATCTACCGATCGTGAAGAAAAGGGATGCAGATGCGAGGCGACGGATAGTAGGGCCATAGGCATGGCAGCGCCATGGTACCGCAGAGGCGGGACTTCCGTAAAAGTCATTGATCCCTTGCTCTCATAGAGGGAGAGCGCTTGGTCGTGAAAGGGTCCAAGGAGGTGGAGAATGCAAAGGCAATCTCCAAGTACCGAGACAAGGCTGAAGGGTAGAGGCCGAAGAACTTCGTAAGACCGATGTCAATGTGCTTCTCATTAAGATAGCCGAAAGTGAAGGACTTCGGGTCATGCAAGAGTGCATAACCAAGGAACGAAGCAGGTAGTACGCGGTGCTGTACCTTTGCTACTCAATGGAGTAGGCGGCAGGGTTGATGGAGAAGACGGTACAATCCCAGAGACGACCAAACCTATGAGAGAATTACTCCAAGTTGGGGTGAAAACTTCCTGCATTCCAGAAGTTCAATGGCATTGAGAAGGTGAATCATAGTAACTAACTCAACGCAAAGAGTGCAAACACTTCAAGGGCTTCAGAAGTGTGAGCAAAGAGTAGGCGAAGGCTAGTAACCAGCTCGATGCATGGAGTACAACCTCGAGGAGGCGAGCGAAGTCAAGTAACCTTTGCCTTCTCAACCCTTAAGAGAATGGGCGAAACCGAGTACCCCAATTCTCTTATCTATCCAGCAGAGGAGCTCTGCACAAGTTCAAAGACCCTTCAAAGATAATGGAAGACAATAGTTGTCAAATCCTCACCAACGGTGATCAGTGCTACTGAGAGTAGATTGTCCGCTTCATTTCCCAACGAAATGCCAATCGAAAGCGGAAGTGATGCGAACCTACTTGGATGTGACAACTATGTGAAAGAAGAGTCAATGAGCAAATTTTGTGGAGGAAGGACCCAAAACTTCAGAAGTTTGCGAGACGATGCTCGTTAAAGCTCCAACAAGCATCCACCCAGTTCAAGCAACATGAGGAATTTGAGAGACTGCCGCAGTAAGGATGGTCTTTTCCTTCATCTGGGGGATCCGCAGGAATCAACAATGATTAACACAACTCAACCAACCCCACACTAGAATCAGAGTCATTGGTGAGTTGAAGCAGCATGGCGGATCAAAGATTCGACTACTCAAAAATAGCAGCGGAGAGCAGCTAGGAGCCAAGAGGCGCATTGTAGCTGGAGCAGAAGATTGAAGATTCAGCAAAGGCGAGGAGTTGCAGTGTCGACAAAGGCTTCAACGAGGACGTCGAAGGAATAAGTGAGGGAGAATGTCACGGACAAACTTTTAAACAAGGTGTTTGATGTAATGCTTATGTATGTCCATGTCTTTTGGCATGTTCATGCCTTGTACAGTATGTAGAGGGGCGGCCGAAGGCTCAATAGTCCCATTTTAGTTGGGTTGGTGGCCTCTTTAGGCTTGTAAATAAAGGTTGTGTCATGTGGACACGTGCGAGAGATTGTCGGTCTGTAATGGACCATTTTACCCTTTGTTGTGCCACTGTTCAGAGCTTGTAAAGTCTGTTTGTAATTTGCATTGTCTATGAAGTATTTTTCGGAGATGTTTGCTTGTGGATCCCGATTGAGGCGTTCTCTCTAACCCGTTCTCTCTTTTGTTGGTCCTAAGGGACAATGGGAGGCTTCGGGGAGGCTGACCTTTGCGGACGGACACGCAAGGGTGCCGCACGACTTAGGCAAAACCAACTAAGTCTGTGACAGTATGGAACTAAAATGTTGAATTACACAACTATAATCGTGATGTGCAAGAGAGACAAAACAGCATATGTAGAAACAAAAAACCACCATCCCGGACCTCCAGATGCATCATAGTGACATAGAAGTAAGAACTTAAAACCCAGAATCATATTAACTCTACAATATGAAACAGTGATTCAGGTAATTATAACTAGGGATCACCTAAATGGGTATAGTTTAAACTTCAAAGAATTATCAAAACACAAATAGATGAAAGTCACATGTCAAATGGCGTCAACTTTGCTTGATAACTTATTGTTCGACTGCAAATATTGTACCACCTAGGAGATGTTCCCTTTAAGTCATTTCTCATCATTCAAAAACTAAAAAGAAGATACTATCTATACTTTTGTCTTATAACATCTCATTTATTTCTCATAATACACAAGGATTCAGGTCAACAAGGGCACATGTTTTCAATAGAATTAGTTCCTAATTACAAAAAAACAAAGTCACCAAAAAAGACTCTGATTAAAAAAAAAAGGGCAGGTACCAATTGCATATTTATGCACAAAACTTCATTAAATACATCACAATAATAAGAGGATCTGGTTGCTGATAAACTGCATAATTAGCTTGTAATTCAGTTTTTTTAGAAAAATGAAACCTAGTATACTTTTCAAATTGGATGTATTGAAATAGGCTGTCATCTTCTGCCACATCCCAGATTTATAAAAAATAAACCATTATTTCAATATTCATAATTTAAGAAGATTTTTTTTTATTTTTTGAATTCAAATCCTTGTCTTTACAATAATAAATATTTTTTTAACTAAAAGAAGATCACATTTTCTTGGTAAGACCACAAGTGACAAAAAAGTTTCTTCCACCCAAACATCAGATCTACTACAAAGTAGTAAGCTACTCTGAAAATAAATATAAGAGAAAAATACATCAATAACCACACATGCTAGTAGGAACATTTGAAAAACTATAAAAATAATTATAATATTCATGAAATATATATAAATGTTAACAACTTAATATGAAATAATAACATATTAATTCATTATGAAACTCATATATCTGAAAAATAATGATAATTCTTAAATAGTAAATAAAATCATGCATTAGTCATATGCAACACATCTCGATGATATATATAACAAGGTTTGAAATTTCGTACCGTACCGGAGTTTCGACGATCTCTCGGTACGGTACGGAACGGTATACCGCTCGGTATACCGAGCGGTATACCGAGTGATATATGTATATATATATATTATATATATATATTTTTTAATGGCCGACGTCGCATCGCCTCGGCGACGTCGCTTTTTCCTTCCCCACACAGGGCGACGTCGCCGAGGCGACGTTTATTTAAATTATATATATATATATATATATATAGCGACGTCGCCGAAAAAGGCGACGTCGTGTCGCCTCGGCGACGTCTCCGAAAAAGGCGACGTCGTGTCGCCTCGGCGACGTCGCCGAAAAAGGCGACGTCGTGTCGCCTCGGCGACGTCGCCGAAAAGGCGCTGCGTTACCGCCCGTTACCGAATGGTACCGGGCGGTAACGGTCGAAATTTCGACCGTTACCGCCCGATATTACCCGTAACGGCCGATACGGGATATTTTTGCGTGTACCGCCCGGTAGGGGGCGGTCCGCGTACCGGTCGCCTCTCGGACCGGTACGTACCGCCCGTACCGGGCGGTACGATTCGGTAAGTAAAACCTTGATATATAACAATCAAATAACAAAAGTATATATCACACCTAATAGTACACTCCCAATAATGGATAAAAATACATACTCTATGGGATGGATTCCTCTTAACAACGGATAGAGAGAATCCATATCGCACTCCCAATAGCGGATGAAATGATATCTCTTACTCACCCAAGTGGGAACACGTTCCTCCCAACACCGAATGGAGGAACCATCTAATTGTCATGTCCGACGACTAGCTAATCCCCGAAAGAAATCACCCTATTTGCCCTTAACAAGGATCCATAAACAATCATGATCATTTATTTACATACATACATTCATTCATGCATCTAAGAAATAGTATGATAAAATATTATAGAGACAATGCTTGATGAATGATCTATTAGACTATGTCCATTGGTGGAACCACACTGTATGGGCCCTTAGCTCCTTTCACAGGCTATACTTCCAATGTGAACCACTAGTATAGTTACATATTCTACATGATAATAATCACATCAATATCATAAACTTAATCTAAAAGAAACTGTAGAAAATCAATAATCATTTCTAAATGACACATTCAAATAAAATTTTTAAGTTCATTAAATTATAAATACATGAGACATCAATCTCTCAATAGCCTTCAATCAACTAGAACCCTAATAAAAATAGCCTAATTGACTGAAACCAAACTAAATCCAATTAGGACATAATGGAACCAATCTTAAATCCTTATAAAATTGATCTGGAATTACCCTAGACTGATCTAATTTAGATTTAATTGATTCCAATTAGGTCAAGTAGGTTTGAACTAGTCAAGTTGTTTTGAAATCACGTTAAATCGGCTTGAACCGATCAAACTTGTCTAATTCAATCAATTAACAAGCTCAAATCAATAAGAGACGAAGAAATTAGACTATGTCACATAGTGCTAACCCAGACCAAACTGACCCACCTAAGTCTTAAATGGGTCACATGCGCCGCATATACATTGAGGTACTAAGTTAGGTTAAGGTAAAATGGTTGAATAGAGATACAAACTTAGTCCTAGGTACTATTAAGTTGGGTTGAGGTACAATGGTTGAATAGAGAAATATATATAATGTCAGTCACATAGCTAGGTGGACCTAAGCTTAGTGGTCTGGGTTGAGCCTCACTCATGAGTTGGGTTAAGCCTCACCACTGAACTGGGTCACGCTTGACTCGCAGGCTGGGTCGTGCCTAACCACATTGGTTGGGTCATGCTTGACTACATGGGTTGGGTCATGCCTGGCCACTTGAGTTGCACCGTGCTAAGCCACATGAGCTGGGTCGTACTTGGCTATATGGGTTGCATCATACCTAGCCACATGGTTGGGTCGTACTTGGCTATATAGGTTGAGTCATACCTAACCACATGGGTTGGATCATACCTGGCTACATAGGTTGGGTCATACCTAACCACATGGGTTGGATCATACCTGGCTACATAGGTTGGGTCATGCCTAGTCACATGGACTGAGCTGTACCTAGTCACATGGGCTAGGTCATACTTGGTCACATGAGCTAGGTTGTACTTAGGCATAGGCTGGGTAATGCTTGACCACACGAGTTAGACCATTCCTAACCACATAGGCTGGGTTATGCCTAACCATATGTGCTAGGTTATACTTGACTATATGGGCTAGTCTAATCAATCAATTTAACTCAGGTCAGACCCCCAATTTGACCCCTCTTATTAAATTAGATTTTAATATTTTTAATTATTAAAAAGTAACTTAAATCCATGAATTAAATAATTTAGATTCATGGTCTTAAATTTAAAATTAATTAAATCATAAAAATTCATATATAATTCTTGTAACATAGATATATTTAATTAAATGAATTAGAGCTATTATGTTAATCCAAAAATAAAAAAATAATAATAAATCAATCTTAAATTTATTTAAGCTTAAGAGACCCAATATAAGTCAAATAATCATTCTAAAATAAAAAATCAATTATTATTTATTAATCATAAAATTTTAAAATTAAAACATTATTATGCATCATAAAATTCTAACAATCCTAATATCAATAAATTCAAAACATAAATCAAAACTGGTTAGAAAAGAATAGAAGATTTAACCTCTCCTTAGAGATCCTCTCCTCAATCCTCACATTATCGGCTCTATGAGGAATGAGTGAGGAGCCTTTTTATATAGAAGAATATGAGGTCTCCCAAAAGATAAGCAATAATTTAATTTTTATTTTACTTTCACACATAAAGATAAAATTATAATATTTATTTCTTATGGTTTACACACAAAAATAGAATTTAAACTATTTACTTTCTAAAATTCTCATCACTCATTAGGAAATACATCAATTAATAATTTAATTAATTAATAAAATTTTTAACTTATCCATATAATTAAGGAAATCAATTTTAATCATTTCCTTAACCATACTATACAAACAAGAAAGTTAATAATTTAAATAAAATATATTATTTATGGTAATTAATTTATGTTGAGAAAAATGATCGATGATTACATCTTTTCACTTAAAATCATTACTTACAGGCTGGGAGTATTTATGATATTCTTAATATTCTATATCTCCTACGACACCACCATAATTGTCTATTATTTTTACTAGATTTTAAAAACAATTAAGGCCTTCAATGTTGTTCTAGAAAGAAATCAAGAGAAAAAAATCTATATAGAAGAACTACAGTGACTCTTCAAGCTCAGAATTATGCTTCAAATGGAAGGGATCTAGGAGTGAGTCTGAAAGAAAGAAAATGTGCGAGGGAGGGTTTCCTTTGTATACAGTTATTTATGCTTGAATTTTTCTTCATTTTTCATAAAGCAAGGACTGGTCTACAAGTCAAAACACTAACAGCTAAAAATGGAACTTGTTTTTTATTTAATTTTTGGGTAAAAATATAACAGCTCTCATAATGAGAAGCATTACAACTCCTAAAGAAATCTGATGACGTTTCAGAAAACCCTCCTTTCCACTAAATATGCTACAAATAAGAAAGATATGGAATTAAAAGAAAAGATTAAAAGAGTAACTAACTTCTTCATATTTCAAAATTCACATTTGAAATGAAAAAAAGAGCAATCAATTATACAAAGCACCAATCAATGTGGAGTCTTGGAATGGTTAATGTAAATAGCCTTCACCCTACAAACAAGGAGGCGATTTCCATGGCCAAAACCTTGGTCATTTATATTGCAATGAAGCAAGCTGCAGAAGACTCACCCTCTTGAATACATCTGAAGTAAAGATGCATATGCTAAGTGCTTTCTATTAGCATTCACATCTGAATTCACAATATGGAATTATTGAGTGGTGCAGATCATGACAAACTTGAGAACCACATAGTAAGACAAATAAAGCAGAACAGGGAAAAGAGAAAGGTAAAAGCAAATGAAATGAACATACATGGAATTCCATGGAAGATTCATAGCAATCAAGTTTTTGAAGACTTCCTCTCTCTCCTTCTTGTGGAAAATCAGAAGATCGTTACATCCATCCATGCTAAATATCTCAATAGCAACAGGGCGAAGCTAGTAATCACATTTCAAGAGTTCATAAATACTATCAAGCTTCCACATACGCCATGGATGTGGCAGGTTACTACTGCTACAAACCTTCTCCTTTCCCCAAGCACCTCCATTATATGCCCATGCTCTTCCACCAGCAAATGCCTTTGCTGGTGTGCTCCATGTTGATGAGGATTTTAGCTGGAACTCGCTGTTACTTGAAATATCCATTTTCACACCTAAAGCTTGATCAATCACAGATAGTTCATCCTCACATAATTTTTCACATATGCAGCCAGAGTCATTAATATAGAAGTTTTCGATAACATATAAGCAGAGCTCACCTAAAAGAAATATACCATCATGCTTATCAAGACCCACAACACGTTCACTATTATACCTGAACCTTATCTTTTCTGAAGGTTCAAGGTAAGGCCTGATAAGATATTCACCATTATCAAGCAGTTCCTTCTCTTGCTTATCCTCTGAAGCTCTCATATTATGAACCTCAAAAGACAACTGCCTTGGAGAGCTCAATTCAGATTTTGTGCCCTCTGCTATCTGAACAGAGAAGGAACTTGACCTGATGCCAAACTCCATGGCAAAGTGAACACTTGGTTCATGCATACTACCATGACCATTATCATTCCACCCAATCTGAGCAGATGATAAGCTTTCGATTTTAGAACTTTCTTCTTTAAATAAGGTCTCTTCATGGTCACCACCATCATAGCCCTTTTCCTGAGCATCATTTGATGATAAATTAAAACACGAATCTGATTCGGATCCAGATGTATGTGCAACATTTTCATGTTTTTCTGTAACCACCTTTGGATTTTTCAGCATAAAATCTCTGGCAAGGATATTACAAATTGTATCAATTTTTAGTTTGCAACGTTCAAGCTTTTTACGCATCCGATATGGTCCTTCAATTGGACAGAGCTTCCATTCAGGTTCTACAGAGGCATGCAGTATAGGAAAAATCCCTCTTTCATGAACAAGTTGTTGAAGCTGAGTTTGCCACTCACTTTCAGCATGAAGAACCCAACCATATTTATCCTGACGAATAGATCTTAGCTCAGTAGACATTAGATCTTGACCAGACTCAAGTGCATATCTTCACTCATATATTTGTTCCCAGTGTTTTATATCTAACTTTGTAGCTTCCTGTGCTTTCCTACTAATTTTCCCCTTACGACGACCTTCCATTCCCATTATTCTGACCCTTGGAAACTTTGCCGATCCAGCTACATATTGCAGCCACATAATAGATGAACATTGTTCCAAGACTTTGTTGATAGTTTGCTCAGAGCTCTGAAGCCAGTAAAAAAATGAAGAAGGCCTTCCTGTTAATAACTTATCCAGACCGCCATGCAAAACATCCAAAGTATGCCCTTGGTTTGGCTTCGAAAAAAGTAAGTCTTCAAGTGCTGAACGACGACGCACTAATAAGTACTTGATGATGTCCACTGCCAGATTTTGAGCAGCTGATCTCTTGTCATGGAGAATAGCAATTAAATTTACACACACACAACAAATCAGATAAGTATCAAGATTGCTATGGCAGAGTATCAGTTGCTTGTTAGCAATTAACAGCTGCAAAATCATGCATATATCAACTGATGATTCATCTTGCAGTTCTTTGAAAGGTAAGCCCTTGCCTGTCTGAGATTGAAAGCCTAAACTCAAAAGCAGGTCATCTTCACCAATGGACTTCAAGAATGAAGGTAAGAAGTAGTACATTATAATGTGATTTGCATTTTTCAAGATGGCATTGATATATGCCTCAAGTTGCTTGCCTCCCCTGGCTATGGACAATATTCCTTTTCCTGCAGGTACTGCATCTTCCACGTGACCATCTTTGTTAGCAAGTTGTAACATTGACAACACAAACTCCAAAGTTCTAATTACCCCAACTGGCTTAGGAAATGATCCCATATATAAGTGATCGACGATCATCCAGCAAAGAGAATCTAAATTTACAGACCAACAATTCTTATCAAGCTTCTTATCATCTTCTTCATCATCACGCAAGAGGCGCCTCTCCAGAAAGTCCATCAATCTACTTAAACACAATCCCTGAAAAACTAAAGTAGACTCAACATCGACATATAGTGGAACAGACTCTAATATATTCTCTACAGACTGGGTTGCTTTCAACTGTTCTGAGACAACATCAGCAAGAACTTCAGCAATAAAATCTAATGTGGCAGCAGCTCCTGCAGAACAAGGACCACCTCCATAGCCTGAATTATCAATTTCAAGTAATAGCTTTGGGTTTATCAGAAAGAACATGCTTGTGGCAGATGATTCATGCAAAGTTCTTATATCAGGAGATGAATCAAACTCATTTAAAGAAAACGATCTCAAGGATGGAGCAGCAGTTAATTTTGCTTTTGCATCACTTTCACTACTAGTGTTGCCAATCCATGAAGTTAAAGCAGGAATGGGAGATGTACTAGGTGTTGCTGCATCTTTCAGGTTTGATCTCTCAGACAGGGCTAAAGAACAAGGCACACTCATAGAGGCAGAGCTGAGTGAATCAGTTGGCTGAATGGGAATTTGAGTTCCATTGGAATCAAGGTGCTCAATATCAGGCACATTAGAAGTAAGAGATACATGCCTAAAACTTGGTTCATCAAGACTCAGTCTCAGTTTCGCCACCTTCTCCACTAACAGATATTTTTGGATTTAAATTTGTTGCATCACCTCCTACTTCAGCATCACCTGAAGGATAATTAGGTGACCCTTGCATTACATCAGCATAGCCCAAAGGATAATTAGGTGACCCTTGTATATCTCCAGAGCTAATAGTTTTTTGCTCATGAGGAAAGCTTCTAGTGCTCGCAGAAATTTTCACAGACTGCACATTCTCTAGAGGCTCGCTACAGAACATATTTTGAGAATACTTTGCATCAACATCAATGTTCTTCTCCTCTGGTGCAACAGTTGTGAGATTTTTGGCCATTTTTAATGCGCAATAAGTCCTGGGTAGCAGTATATTCAGTCACAATACAAGAAACAGTAACTCTTTAAGAAAAATATATTATACAGAAGTTAGGAAAGTGCCTAAATTTGTAATGAAATTAAACAAGGTTTATAATCTCAGTCCATCACTGATGCAGACCGGTGGCCAGACTTGTATGGTATCAGTACAATTTAATGTACTGATAACAGACAGAACAGCAAAGGAGAAGCAAAACTTAAATAAAAGATTAAAATTTCCTGATAACAGACAGTAGGCTTACTGCCTGATGTACCTATTTGTACGGTAACAGTCATATTCAACTGAACCTCCTGGCACCATAAGTGGCCCAAGCAGCAAGTGGTACCAGGTTGAGATAGGTTGGTTTTTTGAACCTTGGAATTAAACCCATGGATTGTCAGAAATAAATAAAAATACTACGGCATCTAGCAACAAACCTCACACAAGAAAAATATAGATCAACGCAGCTTTCAAGAAACTCTGTTCTCCTACATAGCATAGAATGGTGGACATGTTTTTGCCAAGTCAACCATGAACCACAAAATTGAAGTTGCAGCAATAGGTGCTCCTGTCATCCCACTCATTAAACATGAGGCATATGTCTTGTGCAATAAAGCTTCACCCCGAAGATCTCCTGCAACATCTGTTGTTGCCTCTGCAAGCTCTGCAACTAAGCTACCATTGAAATGTGACATATTACCATCTTGATTAGCAATCATTGATTGCATACTAAATCTATCATATGTAGCTTTTGCCATAGCAATCAATATTTCTAACAGGTCTAAAAATTTGAACTCGCCATAATTACCATCATTTGGAAAAAGGGAAAAGAAGTCAAGCATGCGGACCTTGGGTACTCTTGGATAGACAGCCTTACCAAATATCAAACAGAAGAGGATATAATATATTTCAGGAGAATCATGAAACCTTGGAAGAACACGTGACAACCCATGGTAGCTTCCGCTGCTCTGAAACTTAAAAGAAAATGTAGGAGAAGAAGAAAGACAAACTCCCAGAAGAGTCATGATCCATCTCATACTGGTCGGGTGTACAGCTTCATCAAGAAAAAAGGCAATCAACTTGGATGAGACAGTCTTATGCCACTGCTCAAGCAACTCTTCAGCATTAATAGTTACTTGTAAATCAATAAGCATCTCCAGTAACATGTTTCTCACGATAATATGCTTTCCCATAGTCTCTCGAACAATTTGATCTCATGGAGTCAATTCAGGTGGATCAAATGTCATAAGAACAAATCTGACAACAAGTTCTAACTCAGAAGCTAAAAAACCATCCACAAGAATGACGCCAAGCAACACTACCAGCTTTTCTAAAACAACAACTTCCACATCACCACATTGCAGAGTTACTAGTAAATGCTGAACCAGGTTAATATGACGTAAGATTGTCAGGTTATGATGTCTATACCAGTGCATGGACACGATACATTCAAGAAATCCAAGAAGAGCAATTTGAATTGGAACAGGGGCTCTAACCCACAATGTCCAGTCTAACAAGACATGCTCAACCATGTCAGCATTTGAAAGGACAATACAGTCTGAGTTAGCTTCTGACAAACCAGTATTCTCAAGTTCGGAAAAATGACTGATTGAATCCTTTTGAACAGAATATTCATCCAGATCTCCATGTGAATCAACTGAACAAATATCATCCGAAAATTTTGGCAAAGAAAGATCCTCGATACTTGCTTCTGAGGAAGTTCCAGCAGGGAAACTTGTGCCCATTTTTGCTTGAAGCCTTACTGGTTCAGTAAAGGAGGCTTCACATGCTGCTATATGAAAAAAAATGTCAAGTGAATGCATGTCAAACAGTGACATCCTGCGGTGCAGAATAAGTGCGAGCAAATGATATCCCCTCAAGGATTGCATGTCCTTAACATTCTGCGGGCACTGCTGAAGTGAACATGCAAGTAATCCCAGTGCCATGTGTAGCATCTCCTTAGTTTCAGCAGCTTTAACAAGAACAAGCACAATGGGGATTCCACCAATGGAGTGTATGCTATCTCCAATCATGAATTTATTGCAGATGTAAATATCTCCAGAAAGACGACCATAGCGTGGTATACCTGTAAATTGAACAAGTGTTACTTCTCAAAAGAGATTGGGGAGAGAAAGAGAGCAAGAAAGAAAGAGAGAGAGAGAGAGAGATGAAAAAAGAAACATGTGTTGCTTCACATATCCCATGAGGTTACTCCCATAAATTCGTGTACTTTACATACCACCCATAGGAGAAGCAGCAGATGAGGTTGGATCAACAAGATTGAGCAAGGACAATGTTCCAGAAGCTCGTAATGCTTCTGAGGATGTTCCATCAAAAGCAAAGATGGGCTTCTTGCCAGAAATCTGTAAAGAAAGATTTGTTAATCTTTCCAAATCCCAAACAATCCCACTGCAATCTGAATTAGTTGTTCCCTGTTTGCCAGAACTATCTAGTCGTTGGGAATTCGAAGCTATGGGGAACTCAGCTTCCACAGAATCTAGCATTGCTATACTACCCCCACCACATGCTTGGTTTGGGACAAACCTTAGAAGATCTAAATCTTGGAATAGTCCCCTATATCCTCGTCCAAGAATATACATGAAAAAAATGTTACCTGATGTGAGAACCTCCTCATAAAGATAACAGCAACAAAGCTTCCATGATAGATCACTGATTTTTGCACGAGAAAGTGGTGTACCAAGAGTAACTTGCAACGATTTGCCAACAGGAGACAGTGAGTAGCCAAGCTTTCCTGTGTGTATCAGCTTTCCATTGACATACAGATATGCTACACTATTTTGGAATAACCCTGCTAATGCATTAGGCTTACTATGGACAACTGCAAGGTGATGCCACCTTCCTTCTTCCATTTCTACACCAGGAAATGATAACGAGCAAGAGTTGTGTTAGAACCCTTGCAGATTCTAAACTTGGGGTTGATCTCTTTAGGGGATCGGCCTCCTTGGAACTCTATAGGGGTTCCTCCCTCCAAGTTGCTGCTCAAAGGTTGCAGAAAAGATTCATCTATTGCTTAAGAAAAGAGAAGGAATACATGGCTATTTATAGGGCTTCTAAACCCTAACTCCTAATAGGACTCCTACTTAAGACTCTTACTTCTAACCAACTCCTAATAGAACTCCTACTCAAGACTCATATTCCCTTACAACTCCTAATTCTTCTCTAAGAAAAAACCTCCTACATGAATGCCCCTCACAATTAGGACTCTCCTAGCTAGAGTCCTAACAGAATGTCCCTCTCAATTAGGACTCTCCTAGCTAGAGTCCTAACATTTTTACATGAATGTCCCTCTCAATTAGGACTCTCCAAGCTAGAGTCCTAACAGACCCGCCCTCTTCAAATCAGCCTTGTCCTCGAGGCTGATGATTCATGAATTTTGGGAATTTGATCTTCAAGTCGTCATAGTTCTCCCAAGTGGCATCTTCTTTTGGTAGGTTCGCCCACTGTATTAGCACTTCATTAGTGGGTCGTCGTCGTCGAGTCACGATCCGTCGATCAATAATGGCACTTGGCTGGGTCTCGAGTTCTCTTTGGGTAGTCATATTTGGTGGGTGGCTTTGGGTTGTCTCCAAGCACCTGTTTAAAACTTCCGGTTGGCTGTTGGTTTGTGGGTGATATGTCGTACTCCTTTTCAATTTAGTACCCTGCAGATAGAATAACTTTGTTTGTCCAAAATCTGCTATTGAAGATGCAAGTAGAATTTGTCACAAGCGCAATACGTCCCTTATAGTGTAATTCTTTTGAGTCCCAATTGTAATGAGCCATGGGGCTTGGTGCTTCCTCCAATTTTTTTATAATCTTACTAGTATCTGAATCTTCCTTCCATTCCATCTTAATATCCTCAAGGAAGTCGCTGGTCGAAAGTGAAACGGTCGAAACTTCAACTTGCTCGGGTAGCTGCGAAGGCGCATCTGCAAGAACATTCTCTTTCCCCTTTTTGTAAGTTATTTCAAAATCAAATTCAAGAAGTTTTGTTACCCATTTTTGCTGCTCGGGGGAAGATATCTTCTGCTCCAAGAGATATTTTAGGCTTTTATGGTCGATCTTGATTTGAAAGTATCGCCTGATCAAGTACAATCTCCACCTCGTTGCTGCGCGCACAATGGCGAGCATCTCCTTATCATATGTTGACATATTTTGATCGGAGGGAGATAATGCCTTGCTAGTGTATGCGAGTTGTCGACCATCTTGCATGAGAATGGCTCCAATTCTGACTCCAGATGTGTCGGCCTCAATAATGAAGGGTCGGTTGAAATCTGGTAGTGTTAGCATCGGCGTCGTCGTCATGGCTGCCTTAAGTTTGTCGAAGGCAGCGGAGGCTCTGTCCAACCATTGGAAGACATCTTTTTCTAGTAAGGAAGTAAGTGGTGCACTGATTTTTCTATAGTTTTTCACGAACTTGCGGTAGTAGCCTGTTAAACCCAGAAAGCCATGTAGCAATTTTATGTTTCTCGAGGTCGGCCAGTTTTGCATTACTCCAATTTTGAAGGGGTCCACTGCCACACCTTCCTCTGATATGATATGCCCAAGATATTCCACCTTTTGTTGAAGAAAGCAAAAATTCGTGGTTGTTGTGTGTTCAAAAGGTGGTTTTCCGTATGTCTTCTTCGCATGCTCGTATTTGATGATACCCGGATCAAAGGTACAGCTTTGTAAAGATTTGTGCTCCCTTTCATCTAGCAATTCATCTACTATTGGAATAAAGTATTTGTCCTTGATGATTATGCCATTGAGAGCTCGGTAATCAACACATATTCGCCTTGTTCCGTCCTTCTTGCGTACAAGTAGCACCGGCGAAGAGTAGAGGTTGCAACTTGGCCGAATAACTCCTGTTTCGAGCATCTCTTTTATAATCCTTTCTATTTCATCCTTCTGGAGATGTGGATACTGATATGGCTGAGCATTTGCTGAAGATTTGCCTGGAAGAATCATTATACAATGATCATGCCGACAGGTAAGAGGTAGGTTGCGCGGTTCGTCAAATATATTTGAAAATTCAGTAAGCAAAGGAAGTAGATTTGGATCTTCAAATTCTGTTGGCTCTCCCTTAGTTTGCTGCTTAAGTTGTACCAAAAAGCCGCTACATGCTTTATGCAAAACATTCTTCATTTGTTGTGTGCAAATCGTTGTTATGTCGCCCCCACGTTTCCCGTGCAATGTCACCTGTTTCTCCTTACTGTAAAATTTCATAATTAGTTTCATAAAATTCCAAGAAATATCACCTAATGTCGTCAACCATTTAATTCTGAGCATGGCCTCATGATTGTTAAGAGGGAGAAGGAAGAAATCTGCAATTATCTCTTGGTCCTGCAGCAATAGTTTCTCCTGCAAGCGCCTATGATCACAATTCAAAATCCGTCCGTCGGTGACCTTAACATCAAACCTGCAGCGATTCTCGATAGGTAATGATATCCGAACAGCAAGCTTACTATTTAGGAAGTTAGTAGTACTGCCCGTGTTGATGAGAACAGTGATTGGTTGTTGTTTGAGAAGGCCTCCAATTTTCATCGTTTGCGGGTTTGAGTAGCTAGCTAGTGTATGTACCGTAACTTCGGTCGGTTGTGGCTCTTCTTCTGCATCTTCTTCTTCATGTTCAAGGCTCTCTTTTGGATGTTCAATGACCTCTTCTTCTATCGGTTCAATCATAAGTCCCCCTTTACTACAGCGATGCTCACGGCTCCACGGCTCGTCACAATGCCAACATAACCCCTTCGCATATCGCTCCCGAAGCTCTTCTCTTGTTAACCTCTTTAGTGTAGGGACTTGGTCGACAGTAGGGGGGGCTAAGGGCTTCAATATTACTGGTTGAGGAGAGACCCTAGTCCTCCGAGCTTCATGGTTCAATTGCTCCTCTTGATGTCGTGCGAAAGAGATGGCTGCCATAAGCGTATACGGTTGTCGCGCTTTAACTTCTCCTCGGATCTCCGGCTTCAAGCCCTCAATGAAGGTCCACAATAGCTGTTTTTGAGACCAATCATGAGTTTGATTAGATAACCTTTCAAACCTGGTTTGGTACTCCTGAATGGTGGAGGTTTGTTGGATCTTTGCTAGTTTTTCGTCAATATTCTCGTAATCGGTTGGTCTGAAGCGAATCAGCAGTCCTTCTTTGAATTGTCGCCATGAAAGGACTCTATAAGTATGTTCAAACCAGTCAAACCACTGTATAGCATCCCCTTCAAGATGTATAGCTGCAATTTTCACCATAGATACATCCGCAGTTTTGTGGTACCGAAAATATCGCTCCGCGCGCGAGATCCAACCAATCGGGTCTCCTTCCCATCTAGGGAAGTCAACTCTCATGCATGGATAGTTGGGGTTGGTCATAGAGCTTCCCCTCTCTTGGAAGTCATATCTTTGGGGTTGGTGTGATTGGGCAAAGCTCTCTCCTTGATGTGATTTCTTTGGGCTTAGTGGTCGGCCCAATCTGAGTTCGGTAAAGAGCATCCGAATCTTATCCTCCATTCGCGCCTCCAAGGCTTCGAATTTAGCATTGATTGCCTCCTTAGATGTCATAATATATGCCTCCAAATCTATGATGTTAAGATCTCTCTTTTGTTGTTAGGTTAAAGGCATATATAGGTTGAGAGAAATGATGGTCAAAAGGGTTGGTGGATTGGTAGATGTAGGCTACGATTTAGGCTTGTTTTGTGGTAGTTTTGGGTGCAGTTTGAGGGTGTGGTTTAGTAGAGTTTTAGGGCTATGGTTGAAAGTTTTGGATCTGTGGTAGATGGTAGCAAAGGTTTGACAGAAATCCGTGGAAGTTGCAGCAAGTATGTGCTGTCTTGTAAGAGTAGAATTGTCGTCGAAGAAACAACGGTTTCTCGACGTAATTTCCACCAAAAACTTGAGAGAATTGAGGAGGGAATTGATAGCAAAATCACAATTTATATGACAGCAAGGATATCTAATTTAATCAAGAAAATTTCGGCAGAATAACAGCAAGGAAATTGGTGCAAGTTGCAATTGCAGAATTATCGTCGAAAAATTTCAGCGGGTTACGATGAAAATTTGTAGCAACATAAAATCATTTTTAGAGATGAATTTCTTAATAGATCAATCTTAGATGGAAGTCAAGATGATCTATGAAGTGTATAAGAAATTTCATTCAAAAAAGATTGCAAATAGATGGGTTAAGGCAACGATATACAGCTGAAATTTTCTGCAGCATAGATTTTCAAGTGCAGCAAATTGGACAAAAAAGATCAGTAGTTTATATTGAGAATTTTTCGATGAAACCAAAGAGAAATCTACTGTTATGAAGTGTCAAAGATGTCATGAAAATTTCGTAGAAATTTGGATAGAAAAAGCACAGTAGCAAGCTCAAACAGATGGTGCTATGCGGCTTGAATTCTGCAATTCAAGTGCAGCAGATTGGACATAAAAGATCAGTAGTTTATATTGAGAATTTTTTGATGAAACCAAAGGGAAATCCACTGTTAAGAAGTGTCAAAGATGTCATAAAAATTTCGTAAAAATTTGGATAGAAAAAGTACAGTAGCAAGATCAAACAGATGGTGCTATGCGGCTGGAATTCTGCAATGTATCTTTCGTCGTAGAGATGAAAACTTTGTGACGAAAAGTTTATGCAGCAATATAGGAACGATTTTTTTTTTTTTTTTTTGGATTTTCGAATAAGGATAACTAAATTGCAGCAGCAGTAAGGTAGGAAACCAGAACCTGTTGCAATTCACGGGGAGATCAAAGGATGATCCGTGGTGGTGGAGATGATGACGGAATTCGGTGACGATCTTTTAAGCAATTGTGGGAATTGCTTTGGATAGTTGTAGAGGGTTGATGGATGGCTGTGGAAGGGCAGCGAGATGCCAAGAACGCTGCTCTGATACCAGGTGTTAGAACCCTTGCAGATTCTAAACTTGGGGTTGATCTCTTTAGGGGATCGGCCTCCTTGGAACTCTATAGGGGTTCCTCCCTCCAAGTTGCTGCTCAAAGGCTGTAGAAAAGATTCACCTATTGCTTAAGAAAAGAGAAGGAATACATGGCTATTTATAGGGCTTCTAAATCCTAACTCCTAATAGGACTCCTACTTAAGACTCTTACTTCTAACCAACTCCTAATAGAACTCCTACTCAAGACTCCTATTCCCTTACAACTCCTAATTCTTCTCTAAGAAAAAACCTCCTACATGAATACCCCTCACAATTAGGACTCTCCTAGCTAGAGTCCTAACAGAATGTCCCTCTCAATTAGGACTCTCCTAGCTAGAGTCCTAACATTTTTACATGAATGTCCCTCTCAATTAGGACTCTCCAAGCTAGAGTCCTAACAAGTTGCTTGTTGCTAGAGTTAAGACACCATTTTCTTGGAGGAAGAGCTCTGCATATAGTACGTCCCCATCATTCATTGCACCAACAGAAAAAATACACAAAACCTATCCATCAGAAGCATTCCTTTTGCTAAATCCATTCCTGGACACTTGCACTGATTCTTTAATTTCACTTTTACAGTAAATTACCAAACTGAAACCAACAAACAAATGAATAACCGGCAGCTGGAGGCCAAGTTCTTTCTCCTAAAGACACCTGGATTGATGCATGACCCACTTTGCTCATGTCCATCTCAACAAACGGAGCTACAGAAACACCCTCCGATCTGATATCTTCCATTTGAATTAATTTCTCCATCATATCAACAAAAAGCTGACCTGAATTTTTCAACTTTAGTAATAGAATATGTCTCACCAGAACTCGAAGTTCAGAAGAAGACAGCCTAATAACAAAAGAATTATATGTAACTACAAGCAAACAAGTATACACAGTAGTTGGACATAACTGATTTGCAATGCAGCATTACACAAACCTGAATGCTGCTAGAACTTCCACAATTCGCAAAACATGTGTAAGTAGAGGAGATGAGCCCTCAAGGAATGGGCTTATGGTCTCCAGCAAAAGTGCAACAGATCCTAAATAATTGTAAATACAAGAAAAGCATAAATGCTGCATCCAGCATAATAGAAAACTAACAGAGACTTCATATAATTTTTTTTGCCTTACCAACAGAAGTCAAATCGTCCTGATTGAATGGACCAGCACAAGCAAGCTTCTCAATAAATTTCAGAATATCCAATTGCACTTTTGGGGTAAAAAGAAACAAGGATTTTACAAGAATGCCTACTGCACTAGCATTGTATATCCGCACACCATCAAACCTAGATAAACCAAGAGCAACAGTCAAAAAAGAATTTGGCTCATCCTTTAACGTATTGGAGGAAGAAGCATTTTCTTGAAGAACAAAAGACGGTGGAAGAACAGTCTCAAGTGCAAGTTCGAACAACTGGACAACTTGTTTCTCACATTCCATGCACAGCAAACCAGACTCAGAAAGAAGCTCATAAAAGGTCTGGGATGACATAATTTCATGGAGTCTCAATCGGTTGACAGCATTATTGCATACCCCAGCAGTGATAGCTCGCATTAGAAAACTAAAAACTTTCATGGAAGATTGAATGTCTTTATGCTCACTGCTCTGAAATCCATGTAACATGATTAACAGTAGGGAAAAGCCTGTGGCCTCCCCGAAAACTCCCTGCGTTGAATACTTTGCTCCAAGGATACGCCATATTGCACCTAATATGTCGCATTTAGCATCATTTTGAAGTTTATATTGAGATCCAGAAACATTTGTGACCATCCCACTCTTGAGAATCTCAACAAGTGCACCTAATTCTCCTGGATGAGCCTGATGGAAGAGAGAAACTTATTATCAACAAGATGAAAGAAACAATGTTATCTGGGAGTCATACTAAGCCTTTAAAATAGTAAAAAGCATTTTCCACAGTAGAGAAAAGAAACCTTTAGAGGATAACTTGCAAAGCAAATAACTCCTAGATGAATACAATAATCTACATCAAGCAGAATTAGATACTATTACTGTATTACACATGGTTTGCAGTGCCGGTCCATACCGCCCGGTACGGGCGGTACGTACCGGTCCGACAGGCTTCCGGTACGCGGACCGCCTGTTACCGGTCCGACTGTAGCAGTACTGTAGTACTGCTACAGTGCTCGGCACGCCTGAATATACCGCTCGGTACACCTGGATGTACCGAGCAGTATACCGTACCGTACCGGTACCGAGCCCAGGTCGAAACTCCGGTACGGTACGTTATTGCGAACCTTGGTATTGCATACCTGAAGAGCATCTTCAATAATCATGTAAGACAACAATCAAAGAACACCAGAACGATGACTATCTGATATTAAAAAGGGAAGAATGATGCTGACCCCATTGGATGATCGGAATGATTGTTGGTTAGATTCAGATCTCCTTAACAAAGAAAAAATACAATCCCATGCTACAGCTGTAGTCCCTTCATGTTCAAATACAGAAAATTTGCCAGAACTAGAACCCCTTAGGTTGGATGAAGAAAGAATGATATCTTTGTTGTCGATATGTTTTCTGAAGCTGCTAAAATTTGATTTTGTCTCTGAACCACTGGAAATCCTGTTTTATGGCCCCACTCCAGAAAAAAACTTGTTCTGTTTCAGATCATCCAGTAGAACCTCCAGAACTCCGACCTCCCTAAGTACTTTCTTAAACTTCTGATCGAAGGACAGGAGCTTAACAAAGAAAGCAAGGACAGCATGCTTCAGACTTGCGGTAACTGGTTGCTGCAATAAGCAGCAAAGTGAAAGCAATTCTAGTTCAGGAATACAGTTTACAACAGTCACAGCATGTTCTAATATTTTGAGAATAATTTCCTGTAATGATGAAGGAATGCCTGCCATGTTAAGGATGAAGAGTGGCAAAGTTTGCAGTTGCTGACACAACTTGTAATTGTCAAGATGACATGAAAATACTTTGAACATTCTATTCAACACCTCTGCCTGCAGTTCCACATTGTCAGCCTTCAGAAAGATATCTTGAAGCATCTGTATAGCTTCAAGATCTTTAACCTTGGAATCACCTTTCTCCTCATCACCAAGCCTATCAAAAGAAGGTGTCCAACTTCCGTGGTTTGTGCCTTTACTGAGTAGATTTTAAAGATTTTCCACCAGCAGGTTCTACATGACCTGTTTGTGCTAAATTCACAAGAACGTCAAGTAGCTTTATCAATGCAGGAGAAAGATGCGGCGATGAGGCATCACTTTGACTTTCCAGCTGCCCCAAACTTTCAGCTGCATTTGGATCATCCAATTCGAATGACTCTTCATGTGAGAATATTGAGCTGACTGACTGCGCAACCTGAACCTTTTGCAAGCTGGATAATTTCAGGGCAAACTGAACAAGAAACTGATAGCCATGTGCATTGTGTACGTCTCCCCTAAGCCTAATGGAACCAGACTCTGGAGATAAAGTAGAAAAAGTATTGCATTAAAAACAAATCACCTGGCTAACAATTGATGGGAGGCAACCCATTATTAGTTTAAATTAGCTCCAGCTCAGATGATAATTTGGTTTGATCTAAGCAAAATATCCAAGTTCAACAATTAAAACAAGACAATGTGAATTCAAATTACCAGATCTATATGATAATTCAACACATTCAAGTAGCAATTCTACTATCCCCATGGTGTACATGGCATCGCCCTTCTCAGGACTGTCAATCTTTGACAGCCATCAAAAGGACCTTTATCTAAACACAAGACCAGATAAAGCACTAGATAAGATAACACACCAAAACCAACACTTTTTGCTGAAGACTCATAATAGGATAAGATAAACGAATAAAGAAAGGAAAAATCAAGAAAAGCTCCTATAAACTTCATATTATTTATTTCACATAATGAAACCAATAATATCATAAGCAGTAAAGAATGATAGAGATGTCTCCTGCCAGCACGATTAAAGTCAACAAGCACAACAACAAAATCCCATAATGTCTGAGCTACTACGGAAGGGATATCTAGATCTTTTCCCACCATTGAGCCTTGTATTAAATAATAAATCTAGTCAAATTTTGAGTATTTAATTATCTTCTTATTGTTTCCTAGTAAAGTTTTCTTATATCTCTTTTTAACTCTCTTTACAGCACTAACTCTAATCATTTCACATCATTAACCATTGTATTCATAAATCCTCCAAATACCATCTTATAGATCACTCGGGCTTACTCTCTTTCTCTCTCCTTGTCCAGATCACCATCTCCTTTCATCCTATTCCTCTGCCTCCTTTGACAATCTTCTTCCCTCTTCTTTTCTTCTTTCTCTTTGATTTGGGTCATGGTATGCAATTTCAAATGGTACCGCCCGATACGGGCGGTACATACCGGTCTAGCGGCATACTGGTATGCGGACTGCCCGCTACCAGTCGGAACGTGCTACAGTGCTACAGTGTAGTAGTGCTACAGTGCTACAGTAAGAGGAAGAAATATTTAAAACCGCTCGGTACGCCCTGGTGTACCACTCAATATATGGTACCGTATCGTACTGAGCCAACCTCGAAACACCGGTATGGTACGGTATTACATACCTTGATTTGGGTCATACCAATCCATCACTATTCTGGCTATCAATCGACATTAGACCAAGCTTTTAAACATGTCTTATGTACCTGTCTTATATCAGATTGGTATCAGCATATTTGCCCTACATCAAACATTTCTTTTTCTTTCTTGGTAATTTTACATCCACCTCAACATTTTAATCTTAACTACACAAGCTAATTATACATGTTTTTTTAACCAAATAGTAGTTAGATTCATAAATCATGGTTGATTTAACAAATGTCTTATAAAATGTTCTTTAACATAAGAGGCACTCAATGATAACTGGATGGTCCACTGTTGATTCCCATATAAATTAATAAATATGTATTGGTTTGAATGAAATTGCATTCCTTAGTCTTAAATTCTTAACCAATATTATAAAGCTTCCACCGTTTCTCAGTTTATAAAGCAATGCACATGATTAAAATTTAAACATTTTTTTATATTAATTAGTTAAATTGCTATTTAAATCATAAAGCAACAGTGATCATACACCATTGATAGCTGCATGTCCTTGAACTTTTTTATTTGAAAAGTTTCCTTTCAAAGAAGTTCACATGACTATGATTTTGCTCAATCCTACAAATAATCAGATTACATTTCTTTCTTTAAATTGTAAATGAAAACAACAAGATTAAAATTTTGGTCATATCCTTCTAACACTTAAGTTCTCTTTTTATACAGGATTTAGAAATTGACATTAGAAATGAACTGGACAAAACCATCAAGAGACTTTAATCACAATTCTAGTCACAAAAGGAATTAATATTATTTTGATATATCTATTCAAGAAAATCAAACTAAGAAGCAAGGTATGCAATATCGTACCGTGCCGGAGTTTCGACGTTCGCTCGGTATGGTACGATATTGTATACCGTTCGATATACCGTTTGGCATATATATATATAATTCGGTGACGTCGCCTCTCTCTTCTCTTAGGCGGGGCGACGTCACCTCGTTTATATATATATATATATATATATATATATATATAAACTCGACAACGTCGCCTTTTATAAAAATATTATATATATATATATATATAAATATATATAAATATTTATTTATTTATAAATATTTATATATATAATATTTTTTATAAAAGGCAACGTCGCCTTTTCCTTCTCCCGCGCGGGGCAATGTCGCCAAGTTTATATATATATATATATATATATATATATATATATATATATATATATATATATATATATATATATATATATATATATAAACTCGGCCACGTCGCCCCGCGTGGGAGAAGGAAAAGGCGACATCGCCGAGGCGATGCGATGTCGCCGAGGCGATGCGATGTCGCCGAGGCGACATCGCCAAGGCGATGCAATGTCGCCGAGGCGATGCGACGTCGCCTTTTATAAAAAAAAAAAAATATATATATATATATATATATATATAATATTTTTATATAAAAATATATATTTATTAATTTATATATATATATAAACGAGGCGACGTTCGCTCAGTATATAATATCGTACTGTACCAAGCGAACGTCGAAACTCCGGTACGGTACGATATTGCATACCTTGTATATATATATATATATATATATATATATATATATATATATATATATATATATATATATATATAATTTTATATATTATTTTTTTATAAATTATTTTTTATAAAAGGCGGCATTGCGTCACCTTGGCGACGTCGCCTTTTCCTTCTCCCACGAGGGGCGACGTCACCGAGTTTATGTATATGTATATGTATATGTATATGTATATGTATATGTATATGTATATGTATATGTATATGTATATGTATATGTATATGTATATATAAGATTATATATATTTATATATAAATATTTATATATAAATATTCTTAAAAAAAGGTGACATCGCGTCGCGTAGCGTCGCCTCGGCGACATCGCCGATAAAGGCGATGCAACGTCGCCTTTTATAAATAAATAAATAAATATATATATATAAACTCGGCCACGTCGCCCCGCGTGGGAGAAGGAAAAGGCGACATCGCCGAGGTGATGCGATGTCGCCGAGGCGATGCGACGTCGCCTTTTATAAAAAAAAATATATATATATATATATAATATTTTTATATATAAATATATATTTATTAATTTATATATATATATAAACGAGGCGACGTTCGCTCAGTATACAATATCGTACTGTACCAAGCGAACGTCGAAACTCTGGTACGGTATGATATTGCATACCTTGTATATATATATATATATATATAATTTTATATATTATTTTTTTATAAATTATTTTTTATAAAAGGCGGCATTGCGTCACCTTGGCGACGTCGCCTTTTCCTTCTCCCACGAGGGGCGACGTCACCGAGTTTATGTATATGTTTATGTATATGTATATGTATATGTATATGTATATATAAGATTATATATATTTATATATAAATATTCTTAAAAAAAGGTGACATCGCGTCGCGTAGCGTCGCCTCGGCGACGTCGCCGATAAAGGCGATGCAACGTCGCCTTTTATAAATAAATAAATAAATAAATATATATATATATATATATATATATATATATGTATATATATAGTTCGTTCCGTCCTATAAGGGGCGATCCGTGTACCGGTCAGTTGACGGACCAGTATGTACCGCCCGTACTAAACGGTATTATTCAAAATTGCATATCTTGCTAAGAAGTCTATGCAAAACTAAAGAGCTAACGAGAAAACGAGTGGACCAATTTTTGTTTCACTAATCATCCTTTTTAATCCATTGGTTGATCTTTTAAGAAAAATATATAAGATAATGTTGATAATCTCACTTTAACTTTAATTTTCAAATTTTTGTTCTTATATAGATATTAGAAATAATTATTACAAAATTCAAGACACAACTTCATTTTTTAGACCAAAATCCTCAGATTTTACCTTTTTCACACTTTAGAATGCATATATCTATTTGCTTATCATTACAAAACTGATAATTCCCTTGATTATTTTAATGTTTTGAAAAAATCTAAAAACTACCAATTGTTTAACTCTATCTTAAATTTTCAGGATTCGATTCTACTTGTGCTTACTATTTTCTCTCAGTGAGACTAACATACACCATTGCAATGATTTGGCATGAAAAATTAATGAGGAAGAATAATTAGGTAAACAATATACCAAATGATGCATGTGTATGTACTTTGCTGTGCTTCCATTGTCAATGACAAGAAGTAGGCCAAGTATCTGCACCACAAAGAGCAACAAAATCATTCAAATAAATATGCATACGCAGATCATAAATAAATTTCTACAAACATTTATTACGCACGTATAAAGAATAAAACCTGCATGGCATGTCGTTGAAGTTGAATGGTATGGAAAGGAACAAGGCCATCTTTAAATTGGACAAATACAGCCAAAGAACCATTTGCAACCATATGAAAGAGAACCTGAAGTGAATCATCTTCAATCAAACTTGCTGCTGCTGAAGGATGGCTTGCTAATGCCTTCATAATATGCACTATACTTCCCTCTATCTGATTGGAGACCAATGATAATAAGCGCTCATTAGATCATCAATTAATCACAACTGGAAGCGTGAAAATTGTGCAAGAACGAGAACCTATACTAGTAGCTAACTGTAACTTTCTCCGTCTCTACCAGCATACTTTGACCATTCACTGTGCTCCCAGATGTCTAAATAAGTAAAATTACTTCAGCATGCCTGTTATAATCTCTTAACTTGGAATATACTTATGAGCATTCATGCACAATTGTCCATTCACAGTGCTCCTAGATAAATAAATAACTACAAAGAGTGCATGAATGCAGAATTTCCGAGCTTAAATTGGCATAACTTTTATGGCATTAATGAGCTGAAATACTTCAGTTAGGTTAGAACTAGCTCAAGTGCCTACTTCTCCAAAATTAGTTACATGTGCTCAGACCTCACAGAATTATACAACAAAAAAAATGACAAACTGAAATTGTACCATTATCACTGTAGTTTTCCTCTTATCTCTAGAAGGTACACAAGCATGGATTCATGTCTGCATGCATCCAAGTTATATGTTATACTTCTCAAAGAATATCTTTGTAGTGGTACCTCAAACAAAGTTGCATCTTGAACAGATATGGTCTTATAAACAAAAAACAACAAAAAAAATACATATCAAGAAAACAATAGAAATCAAGAATCAGCTTTGGTTAAGCTGCCAAGTGCAAAGACAAGAAAGTTGACAAACTCCAATTCTCAATCAATCTTCTCTGAGAATAAAACGAAGGTTCAAGGTGAAAATCTAAAGAATGAAGTGATGTCCAGATATACAGGCATATTGTTTCAGTTATCGAACCTTAAAACCCCTGTGTTTTATAGCACTGAAGAAATGACAAGAAAGAAAAACTTGATTTTAAGCTGGCCAGCTAAGAAACACAAGGCAACAGATCTCAATGGCATCTTCTATGGTCACAACTTCAACCAATGATTACTAATAGATGGCAATTGTTAACTCTCAAATGATGGAACTTGAGCATAGATCTAAATAAATGATAACCTATAAAAACAATATCTATCTTCATAATTTCAAGTAATGGCAGCTATCGGCTCTCAAAAGACAATAGAATTTGAGAGAAATCTAAATAACTGATATCCTAAAGCAAACAATATTGTCTTTCATTTTATGATAACCTAAAAATTCCAGTTTTCTGTAATATACAGTGAAACAATTCAGAACTGCCTAGCCAGGGATTCATTAAGAAGCACGAATAATTTCAAAATGTGGAAAAAAATCAGCACCAAAACATCTTATTTCAAAAATAACACATAAAGCTAGATTTCTAGTTCCTACACAGGATTTGGACTTCACAGCATGAAAATTATAACTCAGGAGGCCTAATAATTACAACAGTCAAATGCAGTGTTCCTCAATCCACAAGCTTTAGTTTACCTCAAGCTGCCGCACTTAAAGAGCTTTATCATCCATCCTGTTTTCACTTTCATTTGATTCTTCTAAGGTGTCCATTTGTTCTCCTTTGGACTTATCAGGATTCAAAAGCACACTAAGAATATGAATAAGACAGCACAGAATGCCAGAATCCAATAGGGGTTGCTTATAAATTGCCTGTGAATAAACGAAAATCACAATTCAAGTGTTAACTCAATCATCAAGTAGATATACTGTCAAAGATGTGCATGTTGGTGAATGTTTAATTTTATTTCTGCCATTAGCAATCTAGCTCTTGATAAACTGCATTTGCATAACTATGTTTTGGAATACCATATTAAGGACATTTGTTTCTTGCACAAGGGGTGATACCATGATAATACCTTCCTAACAGTGCAATTCCATGATGTACCAGCTGCTGGACCCCCTATGCCAGACAACATGTCAGAAATTACCCAGCTATAAGTCAGTTATCCCGACATTGTTTTTCATGGCATATGAAATTACCTCTAGAACAGAATGATTTAACCCTTGCTGACACATGCCACTCAGCTCAATCAGTACTTCATCATGTGTGTTTTTCACCTTCCTTTGGTGAATTGGAGATATTGTTATTTGTTCAAATCAAGCAGCAACTTTTCATAGCAAATTCTCCTCAAAAAGTAGCAGCATTTATCCAAGTTACAAAAAGGAATATTAAATAAAATATCATGTAATTCTCTACTCTAAAGTTCAGGTCTATTATAAATACTGTAAGCAGAATATGTTAGCATCAAATTTTGGCTATTCATCACATAAATTTCGAATACACTTAGGACCACTTGATAATCCTTGAATGCTTTTATTACTATAATTACAACAAGAACAAGAACATACCCCTGTTACAAGAACTTCTACTGCATGCAACAAATTAGAACCATGGCCGATCCCATCCTGCTCAATAAATAATTACATATTAAGTGCAAGCAGCTTTTTTTAATAAAAAAATTTTTGGGTCTTGAAGAATGACAAGTCATAAGTCAGAGTGACAGACCTTAACTTCAATAAATAATTTTATTTTGTCTGTCACATTCAGAGAATTTCCCTTGCTATAGATTCTCAACTTCTCCACATCTGTCACAAAGGCTCTTCCAACAACAAAAGAAAGCTTGTGTACTTCTACTAACCTGTAAAAAGGATTATAAGAGAGATTAATTTGACTAAAATAAATTCAAGATGTTTACTGACAAGTCACAACTGCTTTTGTGCCACGAAGATGTGAAGTAGGATGTTTAGTAATCAACAGTGAGCAAAAGTATAACCACCACACTTCCAAGGGACATTTGTTCACTAACATTTTGGCGCTAGAAGGAGAGCCATGTCGCAGGAGCATCCCGCGGGAGCTCTCCCCAAGGGAGAACCACCGGTCGGTCATCCTTTTGTCAGGCCCGGAGATCAGCCCCTCCCCGTCCTTCGAGATGGGGGGATCCCGACCTCGACGTCAGATCGCTACGGGCGCCCGTTCAACGACCCGAGGTTACCACCTCCCGGACTTATCACGGGACCCTCGGCCATGTCGTCCGAGGCGTTCCTCAGCCTGTCCAAGCAAGTACAAGCGATGCAGGGATGATGCAGACGCTCGTCCCACTCATTCCCCAAATCGTGCAACTAGCAGCTCTCTCGATTGACCCGACCCGGCAAAGGCCAAGCAGGGAGCAGGTTGGGACAGGAGACGCCCGAGACTAAACGACGGACCCAAGAGGTCCGCCCGAGCAGAGCATACCGCACCCTGCCGAGTCACACTACCCCACTTCGAGCTTGACACCGTATCGACGAACGACTCACTTAGGGCCCAATTGTCCCGGGTCAACCAATCTCTAGACACGTTCCAGTGTGAGTTTCGAAAATCGCGGGGCGAGTCCAACGAATGCAGCTCGGGCAGGTCCCCTTTCACTCAAGAAGTATAGGACAAGCTGGTACCTCTCAACTTCAGGCTGCCGACATTGGAGACATACGACGGCGACTCCGATCCCACGGAGCACGTCTTCGCATTCCGGGCTCAGATGGCCCTCTATGGTGTAACATCCCATTAGTCCCACATCGGAAGTGGGCAATGAGTATGATTGGCTTATAAGGGTCTGATGAGTGTACTACATTAACTCCCGCTTAAGCATTTTGGTCCGTGGTTGAAAGACCAAAATGAAGTTATTGGCCAGTTGGCTTATCAGACTCAGGTCGTGACATTTGGTATCAGAGCCGACCTAGCATTTGGGCAGGGTGAAAGGGCTCGAGTAGGAAGGGCTACCCGTGGATGGAGTCGAGAACTCATCACAGCGTGGAGCCACCACTAAGTTAAACCTTACATGCACTATGCTAGGGTTCGATCTGGATTATGTCGGGCCTTGACGAGGATGTCAAGCTAATTGAGTTGGGGATATTGTAACATCCCATTAGTCCCACATCGGAAGTGGGCAATGAGTATGATTGGCTTATAGGGGTCTGATGAGTGTACTACGTTATTGGCCAGTTGGCTCATCAGACTCGGGTCGTGACATATGGCACCTCTGATACATTGATGTGCCCAGGTCGCTCCAGATCGCCCCCGACTAGCGACCCGTCAGCATCAAATTCGGAGCCGAGCTCGTAAACGAGCTCGGTCCCCAGACTCTATATGGAGCCGAGCTCACAAACTCGATTCGGAACCGAACTTATTCGGTCTCCAGGTCTGATTCAGAGTCGAATCTATCCACTCGACCCCCAGAACCAGCTCCTGTCCAAGTCGCGCTAAATCGCTCTCGATTTGCAACTCGCCGGCACCCAAATCCAACGTCCGAGCCACACCTCACGACCAATCTTATGCTCAAGTCACATCTCGGTCGATCCAGCGCCCGAATCACCAACCTAGTCCGTTAAATCCAAGTCGTTCCACGTCGACCCCCAACTCACAGCCCATCAAGTCTCTAACCGAGCTGCCCCAATCACCAACCTAGTCCGTTAAATCCAAGTCGCTCCACGTCGACCCCCGACTCGTAGCCCATCAAGTCTCTAACCGAGCCGCCCCAATCTTATGCTCAAGTCACATCTCGGTCGATCCAAGTCTCTAACCGAGCCGCCCCAATCTTATGCTCAAGTCACATCTCGGTCGATCCAGCGCCCGAATCACCAACCTAGTCCGTTAAATCCAAGTCGCTCCACGTCGACCCCCAACTCACAGCCCATCAAGTCTCTAACCGAGCTGCCCCAATCACCAACCTAGTCCGTTAAATCCAAGTCGCTCCACGTCGACCCCCGACTCGTAGCCCATCAAGTCTCTAACCGAGCCGCCCCAGCTCGCTCGCCAACTTGCAAACTCGACATCCGTAACTCCGAGCCGTGCCAAACCCGTCATCCGACCTAAGCCACGTCGATTTCGACACATCGGGCCCCTATCTCTCGATCAGCAGAGTCAATCCTGCCCGTAGCACGGGGCGTCGCCCCTCTAAATCGCCTTGTGACGAGTTAATCTAGCTTCCCCTTGTGAGTGATCAGCCAAGTCAGAATCCGTACTAAGGCACTGCTCGGCACGCCTCTAGCCAACATCTAACCGGAAGGAGGGAGAAAAAAATCAATGGATCACTCCACTAACTTGCTCGTCATAGGGGCCTCGTCGTGTGATCCCAACGAGAGCGATTTTTGCAGGAAAACGCGGCCACCTCACGACATCCAATGCACGAAGGAGAGCAACCAATCGGTCCGGATCCCGACCAACACCAACCAGCACTCCTTCCCGAGGGCGCGACCACCTCACGAAGACGAGCTGCCAACCACCCCGGAGAAGGAGAGATGCAGCTCGGCATACACGGTGCCCAGATCAGCACACCAAGGAACACTGATCAACACCCCGTTGCGAGGGCCCGATCGACCTTGGCATCCAGCTCAGCCGATAGAAGACTCTCGACATTGACCCGTAGACCAGGCCGTGCTGTGTCACCAACCACGGCACATTTGTTCACTAACAGTAGTATAGACCAGTAAGTTGACTTTGCATATGACACTAAATACAGAAAAATTAATGTGACGAAGGCATCCTGGGCAGAAAGATTAGGTGGCCGCACTGCACAAATCAGTTGTTTCCCTCAATATTTGTCGAAAATTATTTTGCAGCATAATATGCATATCATAATAGCACAGCCAGCAATTCCATGTTTCAGGTTACAAATACCAGTACAGAAGAACCATCTTCAACAACAATTCCAACGTACTTTTATCAGGAAATCCCTTTTTTTTTTTTTTCCGGATTGCATCATTTAATCGCATACCTCGCAGGGGATGAAACGGGCGATCCGTATCCCAACGCCGTGGCCGACTCGGGTGCGCCAGCAGCTCCACCATGTTCGGCAGCCAGGGAGAGCGAAGGGAACAGGTAGGAGGCAGGCTGCGGCTGGGAACCGGAGAGCCCGACCTTCTCCCTAAGGTCCTTAGGCAACGAGGACCATTTCAACGTTTTCCGCGATGACTGGAACATAGGTGGTCCTCATCCGAGGCGCACCTCCCGATCAAACGCTGGATCCGATCCCAGCTTCTTCAGGAAACCTCCTTGTTCCCGGATACGGTGGCGGGGGAGAAGAACAATGGACAGAATGCAAGGAAGGGGGCCCCGATCTCGCTCTCTGCCCCCGAGGAACCAATCGGCCTCGGCTCGACAACGGAAACCTTTCAACGGCGGATAAGGATTCGGTAGGGAGCAATTTGTTTCAGAGGAATGATCGCATTTGAAGCCCGGATTGAGGAGACGACCACCGAAACGAGTCTTTCTCCCTCTCTCTCGGTCTATCGATCGTCTCCCTGTCAGAGACCCAAAGAGCCTTCTCTCTCTCTCTCTGTCTCTCTCTCTCTCTCTCTCTCTCACGTTGTCTTGAGAGTCGAGAGCCCGACCCAAAGAGCCGTGTACCCGATGCCACGTAGGAATGAAGCACCGCTCCGCGGGGACGAGGAAAGGACGTGCGGGCCTCGTCGAGGCCGGATCCCATCCGCATCCGCAGATCTTGCAATTCCCTAGCTCGCAGCCCACGTGGCGGAGATCGACAACGACGTGTTAGTGGCGGAGGCGTGGGTCTCTTCACGTGTTCGTTTAGTATCTCCGATGGCGCGAACGAGAGTTCGCAGACCATGATTTAAAAGGCCCGTAGAAAAAAATAAAATTATATGAATAAATTTCCCAAAAAAAATATTTTTTAGGTTTTTTCCAAAGGGAGTAGCCCTCACTTGTAGAATTTCTTAACAACATCTTTTTTACCTAAAGCCAGTCAGTTAATATATTTTTTCTCTCTTTATTTTTCACATGGAATGGTCCAAATCGATTCCATTATAATATTTTTATATAAATTTTATAAAAATACTACGCTTATAATATTTTTTATTACTTTATAATATCTTTAATAATATCATAAAAACACTATAACCCAGTAAAAAATATTATAATATAGTGTTTTTACTATGTTAAAATATTTTTTGGTATTATTGAAAACACTATAATGTAGTATAAAAATACGATCGATCCATAGAAAAAAAAAATAAAGGAAAAAAGGGACAAGGTGATTAGGGATATTTCAGGCATCAGGTTAAAAGAAAAAAGAAAAAAATTTAAAATGAGGACACTTGTGATGAAAATCTCAAAAAAATATTTTTTTTGGGGAGTTCCTCCCAACTATAACAAATCATAAACATAGATCTTTAAAGTCATGTGTTCTTTGATAACGTAGCTGGGGATTTAATTTATTAATCTATTTTTATTACTCCTATTAATTGTACAACAATACCAATCGAAGTGGGGTTACAGCGAAGGCGACCGAAGCTCTCTGGGTCAAAACACAACCCAAAGACCCATCAAACAGAATGAATTCTACGCGTGTGAAGCGTCATCCAAAAGATTGGATCAATACGTGGTCAAATTGGAACCCGAAAGCTACGAGCTGCCCGAGAGAGGTGTAAAGGGTCGCCTCGAACCCGTTCGACTGTGGCTAAGATCAATTTGGAGAATCTTGAGCGCCACTACCAACATAATCGTGTATAATATGCATGGTATGATGAGCCATGGCCAGAGAGAAGAGGGATGAAGGCCAAAGCCTGGCCCATATATGAAGTATCAACATGAGATCCTCCTTTTCTTTGCCATTACTCTCTTTGCGGTAACAACAATGAGGAGTTGTGTGATGTTGTCTCCTTATCATAATGATCGAGACATTGGTTGTCATTTACTTGCATATGAATGTTTTTGCAGTACATGTGTACTTTTTGTTGTCTCTTTTTCTCATAACATGCATCAGCCCAAAAGATCGTTTTCAGATCTACCATTGTCGACCATCTCCCACATGACAGCCACGTGAATTTAAGATGCATCCTCAATCGTTTTTGTTGAATCACTTTCTTCGCTCTAGTATATTCTCTCATTGTGCAATAGAAAGATACAGTAAGCTCTCTGCTCTATTTGCTTGCAGTGCGTTGCCTATCAAAGTTGTTCTCACATAATGTGATATCAACTACACGGAGTCCAGATTACATTGCATAGCATGAGAGACTTAAAAAGTGTTCTCCTGTTGTGGGATTCGGACAATGCTTCAACTCTGCAACATGTCTCTTTTCCTGTACTATCCAGTTTGTACCAGATCTCTTCGCCACCATCTCCCATCTCTGTACAATTGACAAGACTTAGCGAGACTTATCAGTCGTCCACTATGGAAACGAGTGATGCTTCTGCCAGCTTTATTGCGATGCACATGTATGAGCTTTTAGCATGTGGGTCTGGTTTTAACACCTTCTCACAGAGAGAGAGAGAGAGAGAGAGAGACGGAGAGAGAGAGAGGGAGAGAAAAGGCTGTTCATAAACAAAGATAAAAGTACACTGAGGGAAAAAGTAATCACTTTCCGATTCATCTTGTGAAAATCATTAGTGTCTAAAGCTACTCTTCCTTTTTTTTTATTACTTTTTGATGAACACATTCCTATTGTTCTCGATTCCACATCTGTGCCACATCCAAATTTTAAAGTCAGGAATCTATTCCATACCCACGCCATATGCTAGCAGGAATCAAACAGTTGTGACATCTCATTGATGCAGAAGAAAAAGGCTCTTACACTCTATCGGCTTGCATAGTTAATATCACATTCAAATGTACTATGACAAATGAATGTTGTTGGCAATAGAAAGGAGGAAACTATTAAACAAGAGCAGAAGCTGAGTGATGCTGAGCCTCTTCCCGACAAACAGTCAACGCAGTAGTAGGATATGCAGTCGCATGTGACTGCCAACTAATTCCTTACTTAATGGCTCATTAGTTAATTTTTGTGCTGCTCGATGCATCTTTCCTTGCAGGTATCGAGATGGAATACTTTTGACACACATTCTCTTCCTTCCTTTTGGATTAATGTGGCAGAGCTCCCCCTGTCATTAGCGGATAATGCAATCTTATGAAGATCTGCTCCAGATAATGCCAGATTGAACTGTCCAAGTGATTTTGGAGTGAGCAGCTAGATCGAGTCTCGCGATAAATAACATGAGAGACAAAGATTTGAGTCACGGAGAAGGTAACTCTAATTCGAGAGATTGAAACCATAGAATCGATATAAACATGACAGATCCAGACCTTTCTCCTTCGAGTAGTACCGGCACTGGTTTGGGATCATCAGCCCCAACTGCAGGTACAGGGTGAAAAAGTTGAGGCGGCCTCGGTCACTGTAAGCCAATGATGGGATGAACTTTACGTAAGATGCTGACAACCAGAACTTGCTGTCCACACTGATCCACAGCATGTTCATGGCTATTTCCTTCACATGGCTCTCTGGCCCCTTCCTTAATCCTCACACTGTACACTTACCAGAATAACCTTGCTGAATCCCATCATTACTTCACCAGCAGAGAAGGCATCTTGGAAGTGGAGTGCTAGTTATTCTTGTAGAGAATCATGGGATCACTCTTGTAGAGGCTGGCAGCAAGTGGCTTGCAATGGAAATCCTGCTTCATAAATAAACAAGACCGCAGTTGAGTCCACGACCAGAAGAGATGGTGTGAGATTGGCAAAGGAAAAGGAAAATGGGATTGGAGGTACAATATGCATACCTTGTTAGCTATCGGAGATCAGAAAGGAAGAAGGATGACTTGTTCAGCTAGAAGAAATTAGAAACAGATGTAAAAGCTCTAGATGCCATCAATATTCATACCTTGTCTCATCTAGCTTTCCCAAGCGAATGACTCTTGACCCCTGCTCCTAGTGGTTGTACATGAGAAAATGGGGAAGGCAGGCAGATGGCTCAGGAGCTTCTTGACGGGGAAGAAGGATGCAAATAAGGAGAAAGCAGAATCTTCATCTCCATTGCCAACCAAGACTCGGTCAGTTCCAATCTCGGTGCCTGCTCCTAAGGAGAAAAAGAGATGGAGCTTTCGGAGATCAGCATGTCCAGGGAAGAGCTCGGGTTCCCCAGAGCTGAGCATAAGCGCGCCGGTTCAGGGGCTATCGGAGGCCGAGATTGAACAGAAAAGGCATGCAATGGCTGTCGTAGTGGCCACGGCTGCCGCTGCCGATGCTGCTGTAGCTGCTGCGCAGGCAGCAGCAGCTGTAATTCGGCTAACAACTGCTTCCACCAAACAAAAAACCAGCGCTGTCGAGGAAGATGCAGCTGTCAAAATTCAGTCTGCTTTCCGTGCATATTTGGTACTTCTCTAATCTTTTCAAGTTCCTGTTGGGTTTCTCTGTTCAAAAGAAGAACAACTGTGTCATTGAACTATAAATTATCTCATAAACAGAAACCAAAAAGTGACAATCTAGAATGAGAAATAAAGGGGATACAAACTGATGCATGTCATAGCTTCCTTAATCTGCAATTAGCTTAAGAAGTAGGACCAATCTCGTGAATCCATCAATAACAGCAGAGATACATCATAAGCATTAAACCAGCAACATCTTTGTAGTTTTAAAAAAAAATCTTCTCCATAAAACCAAGATCAGTCGAGTTCAAGTAAACAAGATGCATATAATTCTGCATTATATGTAAGATCTAGGCTAAAATTTATGGGAATTATGAAGGTAGTAAAAGATAATACTAATGTAACAGAATCAAATCTTACTGCAGGCTAGAAAAGCTCTATGTGCATTGAGAGGCCTGGTAAAGCTGCAAGCTCTGGTGAGAGGTCACCTAGTAAGGAAGCAGGCTGCTGCTACCCTTCTCCGCATCCAGGCTCTGGTGACAGCTCAAGAGCGAGCTCGAGCCCAGAGGATCCGCATGGCTGAAGAGTCGCATGTTGTCCCACAGAGGCAGTCCATCCACAGGAGATCACCTCAGCACCCACGATCTAGACAATCACATGTAAGTCAAATCCAATGCCTGAATCTACTAACAGAGAAGAGAGTGACAAATGCATTACTAAACTCATTCAAAAACCAATTTTCTAGATCTACCATTGTTAATGAAAAACATTAACATGCCTGTAGGATATGGATAGAAATGCTGAAGAGAACATTAAGATTGTGGAGATGGATCTTGGTGGACCGAGAGGCAATACAAAGAGTAGATACAGTTATTCAATCACAGAAATTGAAGCAAAAGATCACAGGTTTTCTGGATATTATGGCCATGTCCATACACCTTCCAAGATAGTCCAATACCAACAATTCTCACCTGCTCCATCTGTCTTGACGGAAATGAGCCCTAGGACTTACAGCGGACATTTCGAGGATTTCTCGTTCGCGACAGCACAGAGCAGTCCACAGTACTTATCAGCTATTTCAGTGCCTGATCCATCACACTCTTGTGATTATCCCTTTCCAAACTACATGGCCAACACTGAATCTTCAAGAGCAAAGGCAAGGTCACAGAGTGCACCACGTCAACGAACTGATACAATCGAGAGGCAAACAAGCAGGCGGAGACCATCAGTGGATGGAAGAAACATTCCTAGAAGCATAAAAATGCAGCGATCATCTTCGCATCTCGGCATGACGGCCAATGGGTATCAGTATCATCCTTGGTCTATCAAGCTAGATAAGTCCAACATGTCCCTCAAAGACAGTGAATGTGGATCAACGAGCACAGTGCTAACAAATATCAATTACTGCCGATCATTGGCAGGGTTTGAGGTACATATTTACAAATGTCAACATAATCTCTTTCATCACATTTAAGATTGGTCTTTGTTTCAGGAAACACTATCTAATATGCCATAAATTTGTGCTTCCAGGCTCACAGAAACAGGCACTGATTCTATTTCTGACCATCTCAATTGCTATATGAAATGTGCAAAGCGCCAAAGATTGAAGCCGCAGACATTCAGCATTTGGCTTCTCAAGAACAGTAGAAGACTAGTGTCAAGAAGCTACTGAGACATAGAATTGCAATTTTTTCTTCACATGTAAATGTGATTAGAAGCCATCTACCTGCTATTTCTGCTTATTGTGTACTTCATGTGTCTTGCTGTAAGTGGGTGTTAAGAGAATGACAATTTAACTAAAATTATGCTGATTATTTGTAACTATATTGAAAGCTCAAACTGATTTTGACCTCCATATTCAAAGTGGATGATGACAATCGGTGATTATCAACAGACCATGGAAATACAAATGAACTGGTCGTCATTCCATAGATAATGAAGTACAGGAATGGCTCAAGTTGTGTCCAATAGCCTAGAATGAGTCACCTATCAGCAACTGTCATGTCAAAATGATATGGGACAGTTACAAAGAGATAGCTGTTGCTTCAAACTTGTAATATTTTATAGTTTGGAAGAAAGAAAACGAAAATTAAATGATCAGCAGCCAGGTTGCTGACATAAAGACAACAAGAGAGGACTCTTTTGATGATGAAACAGTGATCAACAAGAAATGAACATACGGTATACAATAAAAGACATGAAGAATGTAGGATCCTACTTCAAGCTGGCTGCAAGGAGATGACAAAAATGTTCCTGCTTATATTTCTCTATCGCTACAGGCTTGCCAGCAGAATGACAGATAAAGCAAAGCTGATCTCTAGATGAGATATCAGTTGCTTGCCCACCGACCCTAAGCATGAATCTTGCAGCAGAGACCAAATTCTTCATCATGTCAAACAATTGCAAATATGGATCTCACGTGGCTACACAGTAGATGAAAATAATCTTCTGACTTGCAAGAAAGCATAGATACCTGTGATGCTAGCTAGAACCAAGGGATACATTAGCCCTATTGTTGTTATTACAGAGTTTATAGGAAGAATACCTGTTAATTCTGTCTTCAGTCAAACTAATTAAGATGGAACGTAATTGAGCTAAATTTCTTTATGGATTTTTTTTTTTTTTGCGATGTTCTCTTTAGAAAAAGTACAACTATTTGAAACTGCTCAGCCCGTAATACTTTGCTCTGAAGCCACCACAATGGCCCAACATATCTATGCTAGATGATTCTCAAAATTTGTACATCAGAGTCCTTAAACCTATAGATATATGATTTCCAAAATTGTTATCATCAGACTCCATAACCTATTAGACATAGGATGCACTACTGCATTGTAATTGCCTTCATTTTTGTAAAACCACTTAAAGATCATTCCAGACTGGTAACTTGTGCATACTGTAAATGCAAAGGAAGGAGGAAGATAATTATATACCTATGCTGATCGTCGACCCAACAACAGCAGCTGCAACTCATAATATCCAAGCTTCTCAAAAGTGGTACATCAGACTCCTTAAACCTATTAGATACAGGATTCTTAAACTTGGTGTCATCAGACTCCTTCAACCTATGAGATAGGATTCTCTACTGCGTTGTAATTGCCTTCCACCATTTATGTGAGACCACTTAAAGATAATTCCAGACTCGTAGCTTGTGCATATGGTGATTGCAAAGCAAGAAGGAGACAACCTTATCCAGATTCTTAAAGTAACAAAACTAATTAAGTCAATGCCGCTTGATCTTGGAAGTTGTAACAATAATTAAGTTACCCTTAACATATTACCCAATCACTGAACCCTAAACAAAAAACCCCAATACCCAAAAATCGCTTTGTGTGACCAGAAGATGTTACATGAACAGCATTTCCAGTGAGAGGACACATCACAGCGTAGGAAATCTCAAGAATTCTTGCTAAGCAAAAGTTCTGCATCGAAGCCTAGCGTACTACAATGACTAATTTTAGTCAAATATACTTCGGAAAACCCTATAGTGACGATAAAATCCCACGTGCAGTAAATCAAACAGAGAACTCTGCGTGCTGGATAATCGAAAAGCGGTCACCTTGGGGGCTTGGGCACGCGCAATCCCTGTAACCTCGAATCACGTGCTTTCGGGAGAGAGGAACGGGGGATCAGCCCCGAGCGAGGAAGAGCCACCTGATGCACCAGGCTGGTGCGAGCTTTCCGAGTGGAGACGGAGAAGGAACAGGGGAGGAGGAGCCAATAAGAGGCCGCGTCCAATGGGTCCGTTCAGCTAAAGGCCCATTATGACTCAAGGCCCATTTATGACCCTGCGTACACTTCCCATCTCCAACTTCTTATATATATATATATATATATATATATATATATATATATATATATATATTATGTAGTCAATTTGTAAGAAAAACTCTTCTTTTTAGCTTTTTTCCGAAAAGTATCTCTCAATTCCTTAATAGTATTTTTTTTTCCCTATATCTAAAATACTGTAGCCACCTATCTTTTTTTTTCAATGAATCAATCCAATTATAATATTTTTATATTATATTATATTATTTTTAATAATATTATAAAAATTATTATAATATAATATAAAATATTATAATATAATTGTTAGAATAGATTTAGATTATTTGAGTTGAAAGCTAACTCGGATTCAACATGGTTCTTCTTTGAGCGAGTCTCAAGGTGAAACTTTTCAAGTTGAATGTTCGACAATGTCTCTTTGATACTTAAGTCAATAATCTAATCTGATGGGTTGGATTGAGTTTATTGTGTATCTCTTGGGCATACCTATGTAGCTCCTTTTATAATAGGTGCTTAGGAGCAATATTACATAATTTTTATGACAATGAAAGCATAAAAATTAGCCATAACCACCTGTCATCGGTGTCAAACCATTATATTCATTTGTTACGCTAATCAAAATTGCCATCAACCAATGTTAGACTATTATGCATGTTCACCACATTGTTTGCATGATATTATATAGATCGTCTGTACTCATTTTTCAATTATTATTTATAGGATACAGTTACATGAATTTGAAGCAGTGACAAAATGTTGCTTAAATTGCTCTCACATATCGGTTAGGTGGTTTGACCATGTGAAGATGAGGTATCAAACATAGAATGATAGTGTTGGCATATAGTGCTGATGGATCGGTCATATAATTTTCACCATAACACATGCCTCCCCACTTCCCGAATTGAGAAGAATAGTGGAAATTGGTCTGGTATTGAGAGGTGTGAAAGTCTCACTAGGAGGAGACATGATTACTTCTTGGCTATCACTTCGTAATCTCTACATGTGGCTGAACGTTGAGTCCTTTCCTCTTTCGCCACTTTTTTATCTACATCCTTTATTTTCTTAGTAATTATTGATTTCATAATGATGTGGAAATTGATTTTCATAATGATATTGATTTCTTAGAATGATAGTGTTGGCATATAGTACTGATGGATCAGTCGTATAATTTTCACCATAACACATGCCTCCCCACTTCCCGAATTGAGAAGCATAGTGGAAATTGGTCTGGTATTGAGAGGTGTGAAGTCTCACTAGGAGAGGACATGATTACTTCTTGGCTATCACTTCGTAATCTCTACATGTGGCTGAATGTTGAGTCCTTTCCTCTTTCGTCATTTTCTTATCTACATCCTTTATTTTCTTAGTAATTATTGATTTCATAATGATGTGGCGGTTGGCCTCTTCCAAAAGTTTTAAAAAAATCATCATGAGTTTGAGTGATAACTTTATAGAAAAACTTAAAAAGCTAGAGATCAATGATATACGCATTGATTAGAATAGAGGGGGTTGAGTTAGTGATCAAATGAACCTCATTGTTGAATCTCCTTATATAATTCTCTTACAAATTTCTTTTCCTCCTAATGTGTATGGCCAAAAAAAGAAGTGATGAATTTTTTTTAGAGTTTATAGCCAATAAAACTAAATTCAAACTAATCTATCCAACTGCCCAAAAGAGGAGATTGGCTTAATGAGGAGCTTGATAAACCATTCCTATGCCACTCCCCTAAGAGCCGTAAGGAAACTTCAACATATAAGAGAGTCTATAGTCTCATAGAGGTCAGATTTTCTATGCCACTCCCTTAAACATCATAATATGTTTTAAGGGGTCAGATTTTCTATCATAAATGTCCAATAGAAAGTTTGAAGCCTTGAGGGATCAATTATTTACTTATATTTTTTTTATAAAAGAGATTGTAAGTATGAGTATATCTCTAGCTACTTTCCTTGCTTTATTTCTCTAGGAATATCCTTCAACTATTGATCCATTTTATCAAGATTGTCTTAAATCTTAGTTGGGAGGTTGATCAATTAAGCGATCAACTCATTCAGGAATTTTGGTTTCAACGGAGGAATTAAGTTTTGAGCTAATGGCGAGGAGTGCATCTTTGATGATACTTGGGCCTAAGCCAGGCAAAACTTGACTACTACGTTGGGAATAAGAATTAGTAGTGGAAAAAAAGTCATGATTAGTAGAGCGAATGCAGATGGGGTTTGATGGGCAAGCTGTGGAAAGTAGAGAGACTCTTTTAATTAAATCTGCATTTGTTGGATTAGGGTATGAAAGATTTTCATAGGAATAATCAGGGTTGCAGGAGCTATGGGAGGTGGTTGGATAAAGAATGAGTCTTGGAAAAGCTATCGGAAAAGGTTGGGGTCTGGCATGGGGAGAGAATTCAGATTGACTAACATTCTAGATTGCCCTTGGTTTGAGATCATTAAAACTAGAAGATTCGACAAGAGAGCATTCGGAGCTGTTAGAATTAGTTCATTCAAATTTGAGGGATTAAAATCCTTTGGATTCATCTGAGATGGGCTCATGAGTTTTTCTTAAGACATATAAGTCGGCCCTCCTTTTAGTGTAATTTGTTAGAGTCAATTTTGATTTTTCAAGCTAGAGGTTAACTTAGACTCAACCTAATTCTTCTTTTAGCCTATCTCAAAGTGAAAACTCTCTGAGTCAGACATTTGAACCTCATAAAAATTATGTCATGAGTATTTTTGACAATACCTCTCCGATGCTTAAGTCGATAATCGAGCTGGATAAGTTGGATAAGTCAGATATAGATTGTTATATGTCCCCTAGGCATACTTATGTGATTCTTTTTATAGTGGATACTTGGGGAGCTATTACGTTGCTTGTATGATAACAAAAGCAAAAACTGACCATAACCGCCCTTCATCAATGTCGAGCCATTATATCAATTTGTTATGCTAGTCAAAATCGTCATCAAATAGTGCTAGATCGTTACGCCCATTCATCATTCGATTTGCACGATAATGAGTGTATGAAGATCACTTAAATGACTCTCACATATCAATCAAATTGTTCGACCATGAGGTGTTAAAGATAAAATGGTAGTATTGGCATATAGTGTTGATGGATTTGTCATATCATTTACACCATAATAATATAAAAATATTACATCATAGTGTTTCTAGTATTACTGAAAATACTATAATATAGTATTTTTTATCACATTATAGTATTTTTATATTATCAGAAACATTAAATATAATATAAAAATATTATAACTAGATTGATTTACCTTATGAATCGGTTTATAGGAAAATGGTGGACAAAGGGATAGGTAGCTCACTCTTAAATCAAGAGTATTATAGATATTAAATAAAAAATGATGCTATTAGAAAATTAAAAAAATGGAGACTCGAGAAGAGAGAAACTTTTCCAAAAAATTCAACTATATATATACTATTTTCATATAAAATACTCATATTTTAAGTATTTCCCAAAAGGTATCGCTTTTTTCAAAATAATAGCTTTAAATTAAAAAATCAAAAATATCCGTTAAAAGTTTTTTGCCAAATTTTCTCACCTATTTTTTTATTAATTTTTAATTGTTATGGTATTTTCATTTAGTTTGTTTATAGTGTTTTTAATTGCATTAATAGTATTTTATTAATATGATAAAAATACCATAAACAACATTGAAAAACATTATAGGTGATATCATATGATGCCCATTGATTATCATTACTCATAAATCATTATAATATTATATTTTTAGACTTATAATTAGTTTGATTGAGGTCAAGAGTCTATTTAGATAATTTATTATATTTTTAATAAACTTTATTATGCTTTTATTGTGGTGATCAAAACACTATAATAAGCTAAAAAAAATTGAGAGATAGCTTAGATATTTTTTTAATTAGGAGTCTTATTTAAAAAAAAATAAAATAAAATGTGAGTACTGATTGGAAAAATATCAAAATATGAATATTTTCTTTATATATATATATATATATATATATATATATATATTCTCTCTCCTTTTGAGCAACAAGTTGAAGGATTCTGATCACATATGTGGCTGAATTATATTCTTCAGGGACAAAGTAATCTTGAAAGGTCAGATTATGTTAAGTACGAAGTAGTCTTGGCTTGTCCGCTCAATGTCTTGTTCTCCCCATCACTTACCATCTTCTCACTGATTCCCATGGCCGACACTGTTCATCATGTTATGCGCCCGAGGGACTGCAACAGTGTCACCACCTCTCAATGCGGGACCAGCCATTATACTTCACATCTCTGCCACATATTCCATCAGGCTTCTGCTCAGACGCCAAAGGGAAGCATGTTCGTGTTGCATGCACACGTCTTAAAGCTCACAAAGCTCAATTATATGATCCATTTTCTTCACTTCATTGCCAAGAGCTGACTTTAGATCGTTCATGTACCCAATGGGTGGATGATAGAGAGCATGCCCGCGTAGGCTGTTGGCCCGACGACCGAGCTAGCTCCATTGATCACGGGGTCTTCTCTCCTCCCACTATAGCCACCTCCATTGTTGATGCGCGTGCGTAAAAAAGGTGGCTTGATGTGTGTGTCTCCCTGTAAAGGAGGGGCCTTTGGTGAACCCACAATACGAGTGGAAGTTCCTCACCTCCTCGTGTTCCTTAATTCTCTCAGAACAGTCACAGTGACCGGAATATAGACTGAAGCATCCCATGATTAATCTTGCAGCATAGATTTGTGCTCATGATGGAACAATTAATGTACTTCTCTTTCTAGAGCTATAATTGATGTGAATAGATCAACTGATGAATTGAGTACTCCTCTTGCTTTAAGCTTGTGCAAGCAATTATTGCCCAACTCAGAGGTGGGAAACTATTGTTTAGATACGAATCGAATCCTTATAGGTGGACACGTTTCCCACTAAGGATCATGTCCTTGCTCTCTTAGGGAAAGTGGGAAGTGAGTGTGGAGGGAGAGGTTGAAACTGGCTTCGTTCTACATCTCACTCGTTTCCTGGGGGAGGTTTTACTCAGCTTTTGGTTTATCCAATCATATTAGCAGCTCCATTATTGTGGCTATCACTATAACTTACCCTTGCATGCATATCATGCTATATATATCTCTAAGGAGCCAGAAGCCCAATGTGCTTTCTTTCTTTTTCCATTCACCTTTTGTGATATAGTGGATATGAACAAATCTCATGACCAGTTCAAAAAGCATGTCAAAAAGGAAGAGAAGCACTAATCTACAGTGAAGATAAAACTCGAAAGGTCATATTCATGTTCTTCTGCCACTTGATCAGCAGCTTTGATCTGAGGTAGGCATTATTTTGTTGCATCAAGTGGAGCAGTAATAATTAACCAAGAAGCACTTATCTGAGGCAGCCATCACCTACAATTGTCCCAATGAAGCATGTGTTGCTGCAGCAGTTTGCCAGAGGATGAGAACGAGCAATCCGGCTTTCCGGCAATCCACTTCAAGGGACATATCATAATCACCAAAAACAACCGGTAGGTGCAGTCACAAAAATCTGAATGCATATATTCGAGAGAAAGGTCAAAGAGGACAACTTTACTGAAGAAACTGTCCGTTCCTTTTGGCATGAAGAACAATGTTGTGTCACCCATGGCCAAGATCTCGACACTGATCGAGTCTCTGCATGTTGCCTTTTCACTGCACCCATTATCTTCTCTATCATCTTATTATTGGTTTTTCCTTAAAACTTGGACAAGGGAAAGAGAATAATAGACGGACTTTAAACTATGTTTTGGATTGATGCAATTTAATTTTTAAAACAATGAAAAGATCTATTATATTCTAAATAAATCTTTTCATCCTAATTTATTTATTTAAATCTAAATCTTTATCTTTTATTTTATCTAATCTTAATTATTTAAATTAATCTTAATATACTCCCTTTATTCAAATAGTTGTAACTTAAAGTTATCTTCAAGGTAAAATTTTTCTTTTACTAAAGTTTTTGTGAATATATTGACAAACTCGTCTTCGGTATTGCATCCAATATTTTTTACATCTTTAACTTTTTTTTTGAAATCTTTAGTAATTATTTATCTCTCAAAAGACTCATGAGAGCTATTTTTTTTTAATGTTTGATATTTTTTAACTTATTACCCTTTTGAATGTTTATCATTAGAACTTTCTTCAAAGTTATCATCCTCATTTTTATTACTGCTAATGCTCTCTATTTTGGTAGCGGTAGATAAGAAAAAATCGAAAACTTCTTGTTTCTTTGATTTCTCATTACTTTTATTAGAACTTTCATCAACTTTAGTTTTATTCTAAGACATCATCTTATTAGTTTGAATTTTGAAAAATTCGTCATGTGAGATAGTTTGTATAGACCCATAAAACTTTAGATAATCAAAACTTTTATATTATAATGTCAATTCATTTAACAATAGCATCTAAGTAGAAATCCAAATATAATAAGGGAACATTTTATTTTTTGTCATCCTCATAATTACTATCAATTTTTTAATTTTATTATCATAAATCAAGGATTTTTCATCATTAAAAATAACATAATATCCTTTTCTCATTAATTTCCCTATACTAATGAGATTTTATTTTAAAATAGAAATAAATATTATATCATTGATAATTTTTTTCTAGATTTAGTGTTCCTTTTTCTTCCACTTGAATCTTATTATCATTTCCCATCTGTACTATTAATTTGACTAAATTATCAAGCCTTTGGAATAAACTTCTCCCTCGTCGATTACTGAATCTATTATAAAAAACCAAACATGCTATAAAAAAAAATTTATCCTTTTTTCATCATTATTTTTCTCATAATTTGTTTAATTTCTATTCCAATAATTTTTTCCAAAATGACCATTTTTTTTTCAATAAGATTATAGAGGAACATTTTGGATATTTATTTTTATACTAGTAATCTTTTTCAATATGTCTAATTATTTTTGCAACAAAAACATCGACAGGTTTCTTTGTTACCTTCGTTCAAGTTCCTCTAACCTTTATTTGATTAATCATGATCTTTAATCTCTCCCTTAAGATATGGCTTCTAAATTTTTAATTTTAGTCTTTCTGAATTTTTATTTTTAGTCTTTCTAATCTATCTTCGTTAAAGAGCATGAAGTTATATATAAATATCTATTTATTTTTTGTTTCTAAACTAAAAGGGAACCTATTAATTCATCGATAGATAATGTACTTGTATTTTTAGCTTCTTCTATAGAGGTACAAATCATATCAAAATTTAAAGATAAACTATCACATCCCGGATTTATAAAAAGAATAATAAATTAATATTTTATTATTCATAATTTACATAATAAACTTCTTATTTTTTTATTTTTGAATTGAAATCATTATCTTTATAATAATAAATATTCTATTAACTAGAAAATGATCATATTTTCTTAGTAGGGTCACAAGTTTCTTCCACCCAAGCTTCAGATATATTACACAATAGTAGATTACTCTGAAAATAGATATAAGATAAAAACATATCAGCAACCACACATGTTGGTAGGAACCTCAGAAAAATCATAAAAATAATCTTCAATATTCATAAAATATAAACAAATATCAATAATTTAATAAGAAAATATATCGATTTATCATAAAACTTATGCACAAGAAAGACGATGATAATTTCTTCTATAATAAACAAAATCATACAACAGTCACATGCAACACATACATAATAACCATATAACAAAGACGTACATCACACCCGATGGTGCACTCTTCCAATAGTGGATGAAGAGGCATACTCCACGGGATGGATTCCTCTCAACAATGGATGGAGATAATCCATATCGTACTCCCAACAGCAGATAGAGTGGTATCCCTCACCTGCCCAAGTGGGGACACGTTCCTCCCAACAGCGGATGGAGGAATCATCTAACCATCATGTCTGATAGCCCGCTAATCCCCCGAAAGGAATCACTATACCTACCCTCGACAAGAATACATAAACATCGATGATCATTCATTTATACTCATCTATTCACTCACACATACAACAAAAAATTAATATGATTAAATATTATGAGAGACAGTACTTAATGTAAATATGCTAAACTATGTTCATTGGTGGCTCCGCACTATGATGGGGTCGTAGCTCCTTTCACTGGTTGCTCTCCCAATATGAACTTCTAGTCTAGTCACATCTACTATATGATACTAATCATATCAATATCATAAACATAAGAAAATATAAAACCTCTAGTCATTTTCAAATGACATCTTCAAATAAAACCTTTAAATTCATCAAATCATAAAGGCATGAAACATCAATCTCTCAATAGTCCTCAATCAACCAAAACTCTAATTTGAATAGCTCAATTGACTTAAACCAAACTCAATTCAATTATGATCTAACCAAAACAACCTTAAATCCTTATAAAACTGGTCTAGAATCACCCTAGACTGGTCTAATTTAGATTTGATTGATCTCGATTATCTCAAATAGGTTTGAACTAGTCAAGTTAGTTTGGAATCACCCTAAACCGACTTTAACTAATTAAACATATCTGATTTAGTCAATTAATGAGCTTAAACCAATAGGGAGGAAATTGGACTATGTCGTATAGTGTTAACCCAGACCGAACCAACCCACCTGAGTCTTGAATGGGTCACATACACTGCATATACTTGTTCCAAGTACTAGGTTGAGTTAAGGTACGACGAGCTATATAAAAGGAGTGACGATATGTCTAATGCAAATCGCATAGCTAAGTAGGCTTAACTTCATGGACTAGGCTAAGCCTCACTTATAAGTTGGGCTAAGCCTTACCATTGAACTAGGTCATGTTTGGCTCGCGAGTTGGTCCTAGACACATGAGTTGGGGTCGTATCTAATCACATGAATTGGGTTGTACTTAGCCGCATGAGTTGGCACATGCCTGGCCACATAGATTGGATCGTACCTAGCCACATGAGTTGGCCCATGCCTAACCACATGGGCTGAGTCATACATGGTCACATGGATTAGATCGTACCTAGCCATATGGGTTGAGTCATGCCTGACCATATGGGTTGGGTCATACCTTACCATATGAGCTGGCTCATATCCGATCACATAGGTTGGGTTATGCCAAGTCACATGGGCTAGGTTGTACTTGGTCATATGAGTTAGGCCGTACATGACCACATGGGCTGAGTCGATCCGGTCTGATAGATCAACTTGACTTAAGTCAGATCCCAATTAGACTCATCTTATCAAATTAGATTTTAATATTTAAAATTATTAAAGAATAACTCAAATACATTAATAAAAACTTTAAATTCATTATCTTAAATTTAAATCTAATTAATTATAAAAATTCACATATAATTTTTGAAACATAGATATATCTAATTAAATAAATTAGAACTATTATGTTAATTTAAAAATAAAAATTAAATCAATATTAAATTTCACTTAAGCTTAAGAGATCAATATAAATCAAATAATTATTCTAACATCATAAAATAATTATCATTATTTACTAATCATGAATTTCGAAATTAAAACATCATTATACATAAAAAATTATAATAATCTCAACATCAAGATTTCAAAATATAAATCAAAGCTAATTAAAAAAGAAAAGATCCTACCTCTCTTTAATTATATCTTCCTCAATATCATCTCCTCGGGAAGTTCTCTCCTCAATCCTCCCATTGTTAGACTTGGTAAAAAATTATGGAAAAGTAGTCCTTTTATGTAGGAGAAGATGAAATCTCCCCGAAAGATAAGTAATAATTTAATTTTTATTTTTAATTTATTTTTCTTTTACTTTCACACATAAAGAAAGTAATATAATATTCATTTCTTATAGTTCACACACAAAAATGAAATGTAAACTATTTCTTTCCTAAATATCAAATCACTCATTAGGAAATAAATTAATTAATAATTTAATTGGTCAGTAGAATTCCTAACTTATCCATATGATTAAGGAAACTAAATTAAATTATTTTCTTAACTATAGTACATAGATATACAAGTTAATAATAAAGCAATACATTATTTATAGTAATTAATTTATAGTAATTAATAATAAAGCAATACATTGGTGATTACATAAACTTTGTAAAACCTTTTCTACTACAGTTTGATCTTTTATGTTTTCATTATAAGATCTCGTTTGATTCATAATTGATGATATTTTTTAGAAGAAATTAATGATAAATTTAGAATCTTTTATCATAAGAGTTTGGAATTCAAGAATTTGAAGCCTTGAAATTTTTACTTTGTTTGTGCCTCTAAAGACACTTTTTAATATTTTATAAACTTTTGTTGATGTTGATGCCATTATGATTTGGGGAAATAGAGGCTTATCTATTGCTTATTGTAGCATGTAGAGGGCTCTTACTTCTTTCTTTCTATATATGAATTTGATCATTAGTAATATTAGGATCTTATAAATCATACTTAACCAAATCATCTTCTACTAAATTCATAATCCTTATAAAATAAATAAAATTTTTATATTAAAAACCTAAAATTGATAATTATCGCCTTTGAAGATATGAAGAAGTTGATTAGAAATACATACTCCACTATAATCTTCCTTGTTTTTGTTTTTTGATCTACTAGTCTTCCCTTATTTTTTAATCAATGTACTCATATTGATATTTTTCAAATCAGGCTCAAATATCACATTATTAGGAATACTTTCGCTTTGAATTGACCAAGAACTCTTATTTATATTGACTAAAAGATAAAGTAATTTTTTTAAAATAATAAAAAATCTATCATATCTCAAATAAAATTTTTCATCTTAATCTATTTATTTAAATCTAAATCTAAATCTTTTATTTTATCTAATCTTAACTATTTGAATTGGTCTTGTATACCTTTTTCACTTTCTTCATCACAACCTTTTAGAATCTTGTGCTAGAGGTTTATCAAAGAAAGCTGCTTAGCGAACTCATTGAAATCGAGGATTATAACCACGCATTCACGTACAACTCTTATCACTGTGCTTGTCGTCTATCCAACTATGAAGTCAAAAGACGCATAAAACTAAACCCTTGTCGAATCCTTCTATGTTGTTTGAATCATTGCCCGAAAGCAGTAATCCATGATACAAAAGATGATCTAAATCCCAACTTAGATGTCTTAATTAATCTTGCGTGATCTGTAAAGCAGTGTTCTGGATATCTCTTACAGTATAAAATGGCTAAATAGCAGGTCAAAAGTCAAGAATTAGGTAGCCAATAACCAAAAATTTACAGATTCCAAAACTATTTTTATCAGATCCTTTCAATATAAAGATAATGCAAGTAATTGAATAGGGACTTCGACCTACCACCTATGAGAATTGCATATATTCATCCTTTCTAAAATTTCTTTGAAGGAATCGTTTGACATTATTTTTTTCATTTTAAAATATAATTTGAAAACCCCTTTAAATGAAGTGTTTTAGTAAATGTCACATTTTAATTATCTATATATAATAAATTTAACCACTTTTATTAAGCATTTAATTATCAGAGGTAGGCAAGTCCACGTGCAATTTGAGATATCACTAATCTTGTTCTTGAAATCTACCTAAAGCACAAAGCGCATAAATTGGATTACGTCCGACTTTGCATCTCCGGTTGACGCGGAGTCAAAATTGTTGACTCTCACAGAACAGTCAACGTCAGTGGGGCGTGTGACAACCGCCGTCGCGTCACCTTCCCACGCGTTGTCAGCCCACGGGAGCTTCGGCACTTCCGTTAATGAGAGAAGCTGTGATGCGTGGGTCCGCGATCCCGTACCGAGCCATCAGAAGCAACCACGTAGCTTAACTGCGTGGGTCTCACCGTAGCACACAGGAGGCAAAGCGTTAGGCCTCCTGTGTGCTACGTGGTCCTTCAACCACCTGCGGGCCCACACCCCACGACTCTTTCCCTCTAAATAGCTGCCCATCCTTCCCCTCGCTCATCGGCGCTCGATCTTCTCTTCCATCTCCTTGCAATGGTGACGGTGGAGAACTCCGATGCCGTGTTCCCCGCCGGGACCGTCGAAGGGGTAGAGTTCGCGCGGCGCGTTCCACTCCCACCCCCTCGGCCATTCCTAGACACCTTGAGGGCCAACCTCAAGGAGACTCTCTTCCCCGATGATCCCTTCCAGCAATTCAAGAACGAGACGGGGTCAAGAAGGTTCCTAGTGGGATTGAAGTACTTCTTCCCGGTCTTCCAATGGGCTCCGAGATATAACCTTAGTCTCTTAAGGTCGGACCTCGTTGCGGGGTTTACGATCGCCAGCCTTGCCATACCCCAAGGGATTAGCTACGCCAAGCTCGCCAACCTGCCGCCAGTCCTAGGCCTATGTGCGTATATCTTGGTTTGGATTGAAGCTGTTGTGCGATTGACGTAAGACTCGATCATGTATGCTTGCTGTTGTTGTGCATGCAGATTCGAGCTTTGTGCCGCCGATGGTGTACGCAGTGATGGGGAGCTCGAAGGATCTCGCAGTGGGGACTGTGGCGGTGCCATCGCTGTTGATTGCGTCGATGCTGGGAAAGGACGTGCCGCCGTCGCAGAACCCGACACTGTACGTGCACTTGGTCTTCACCGCGACGTTCTTTGCTGGGGTGTTTCAAGCGTCCTTGGGGCTGCTAAGGTACATGGATTCATTTCATCTTTATGTTTTGATGTCTTTTCCTGGCATGAAGTGATCTGAAAACCAAGCCATGTTATGGATGCATGAAGAGCTCGATCGGGGGTACAGAACTAAACAGCTGCATGAAGAATTTTATGTTCTCTTTTTTCTCTCTTTTTTGCGTCTTGAAGAAAGAAGAGTTCTATATTGCTATCATGAATACGAAGATACAGACCTGAAAGGAACAGATCAGTATGCTAGTGTCGAAGTGCTTTTACATTTGTCAAAAGGAAAAAGAGTTCATGGAGGATTAATTGGAGAGACAGAAGATGTTGTCGTGGAGACCTCACAGACTAAACTGTTTCTGGAGAGGAGGTGACCACTGAGGAAGTACTTAGACACGCACACATACATACCATTCTTTTCTTTATTTTATCTCTTTAATAGTCTTTCATTTGGCTTCAATAACTTTAATCTCATCAACTTCAGGCTGGGTTTCATAGTTGACTTCTTGTCGCATGCGACCATCGTGGGATTCATGGGGGGAGCTGCCACAGTGGTGTGCCTTCAACAGCTGAAGGGGATGCTGGGCCTCCAACACTTCACCACAGCTACTGACCTTATCTCGGTGATGGAATCTGTTTTCACACAAACCCATCAGGTTCTTGATCACCTCTCTTCCTAGTGACACTGATCAATTCCAACTAAGTACAGTTCATCCGACTTTTACCGGCACATGTTTTTCTTATAACAAAGAATCTCATTTTTGTCATGCCACCACTTCAGTCTCGTGCATATTTGACCTTTGAGATTAATGGAAATCCTGCATGTCACAAGGTCTCCGACGAATGGTGATGGTTGTGGTTCCTTTTTCTTGCAGTGGAGATGGGAAAGTGTGGTTCTCGGCAGCTGCTTCCTGTTCTTCCTCCTCCTCACACGCTTTTTAGTAAGGAGTCACTCTCACATGACTGTTGACTTGCTCTCATCATTCAATGAATAGAACAAAGCTATGATGACATTATCATTCGTCCTTCCTTCCAAATCATCGGTAATATTATACTTCTATTTCTTTGTTTAACTGTTCAAATATTTTTGCTGTGATCAGAGCAAAAAAGGCCCCAAATTCTTCTGGATCTCCGCAGCAGCTCCATTGACATCGGTGATACTGGGGAGCCTCGTGGTGTACCTCACCCATGCAGAAAACCACGGTGTGCAAGTGGTGAGTTCTCAGTCCCTCTCCTCGAAACGACAGCCACTAGATATAGATCATCCTGAACTCAATCTGGGTTGTCATCTTGAAGATTGGCTACTTGAAGAAGGGTCTGAATCCACCATCACTGAGCAATCTGGTTCTCTCAGCACCGCACATGATGGTGGCACTCAAGACTGGCATCATCACCGGGATCATCGCCCTTGCGGTATATACTTCCTCATGATGTAACATACCATCAAATTTGGTGGAGAAAAATGACTTTGATGTGCACTGCAGGAGGGGATCGCTGTGGGGAGGAGTTTTGCCATGTTCAAGAACTACCATATAGATGGCAACAAAGAGATGATCGCCTTTGGGACGATGAACATCGCCGGATCTTTGACATCCTGCTACCTGACCACCGGTGCGTTTCTCTGCAGGCATTCAAGTTTTCTAGCTAGCTACTGTTTAGGAGTTGTGATCCCAATGCTTTGTACGATCAGGGCCGTTCTCGAGGTCGGCGGGAACTACAACGCCGGCTGCAAGACGGCGCTCTCCAACGTGGTGATGGCGGTGACGGTGATGGTCACTTTGCTGTTCTTGACGCCCTTGTTCCACTACACTCCTCTGGTGGTGCTCTCCGCCATCATCATATCTGCCATCGCCGGCCTTATCGACTACGAGGCGGCGCTGCACCTGTGGCAGGTCGACAAGATCGACTTCTGCGTCTGCATGGGTGCATACTTGGGCGTCGTCTTCGGCAGCATCGAGATCGGGCTTGTCATTGCCGTACGTTCTGCGTCACAATCTATATTGAGACATCAGGACAAGCATAAGCTAACTGCATTAGACGCTGTTGCAGGTGGCGGTCTCCATGCTTAGGATTCTACTCTTTGTGGCGCGGCCGAGGACCACCGTCCTCGGAAACATCCCCAACTCGTCGACCTACCGGCGCATGGATCAGTATTCGGCGGCGCAGAGCGTTCCCGGAGTGCTCATTATCCGAATCGACGCTCCGATCTACTTTGCCAATGTGAGCTACTTGAGAGAGAGGTAAGGCATGCATAAATCTCATGTCCTGTAGTGATTGAATTATCTGATGGATATGGTTTTCATTGATTAGGATAACAAGGTGGATCAACGAAGAGGAGGACATGCTAAAATCCAAGGCAGAGACCAGCTTACATTACGTGATACTAGATATGGGAGGCAAGTGTTTCCTCTTCTTCTCGCTTTCCTGAGATTCGTGATGAATCGATCCAGTTTTGCTTGACATGTCACGACACTCCTCATCTGCGGCAGCTGTGGGTAGCATCGACTCAAGTGGGACTGGCATGCTGAAGGAGGTCAAGGAGAGTTTGGGCAGAAGGGGCCTTCAGGTACTGAGCTCTCTGGTGGCTCGATCAAGCAGGATGCTTAATCCTGATGCATTTATGTGACCCGGATTTCACCTTGATGCTTTGATGATTATCCATCAGCTGGTGCTGGCAAACCCTGGAAGCGAGGCGATGAAGAAGATGGATAAGTCGAAGGTGCTCGAAACCGTCGGTCAAGAGTGGATCTTCCTCACCGTGGGCGAGGCAGCTGCTGCGTGCAACTTTATGCTCTGCACATGCAAGTCCGGCATGGTCGATGAGGCAGAGCGCGAAAACATCGTCTGAGAGCGTGGATGGAGTATATATATATATATATATATATATATATATATATATATATATATATATATATATATTTGTGTGTGTGTGTGTGTATGGAAACCAAAATTGAAGTGATGGTTTCGTGCGCCAAAAAGAGGCAAAATGTTGGCAAGAACACGAAGCTCTGTTTACTCCTGCTTTCTTGTTCATGCTTTATGTTTTCGGAGGAACATTACTGAATTATCACTGAATTATCTTGAATTGTATCAGAAATGTTGTCTGTCAATCTCCTTGGGCCTCATTTTCTAATGGAAGAAGACTCCTGCCACCACAAGGAGATTTTATGAGATAGCAGCTAAGATTTCGAAATTTCACTGCTCTATTAAGAAAAATCTTATTCTGTATAAATGGGAAGCATATATCAAACACAAAAAATATCTTCTTCATGTTTCGTTCTTTCATGGGATCATAGCCTCTCTTGCCTTAGCAAGATTTCCTCTTCCTTCCTTTCTATCCTCGCTATCTAGTGACAACGATTACTTTGATCTCCTCGACGACAACAACTTTGATCCCGGTGGTCCATCTTCAGTATATGCACCCTTGTTCTCTATTACACGACACACTCCCATCTTCCCTGCGTTTCGTGCTCATCGTCGATCTCTTGCTCATTCTCCTCCATATTTCAACGACCCATAGTGTCTCTCGTTGGGACGATGATCTCAATCACCTCTCGCCCATGACACTCGTTGCATGCTGCTAAAGAGTGAACCCTATTAGGAATAAGTTGACACTAAGAGGGGGGGGTGAGGGGGGGGGGGAGGTGTGTGAATTAGTACAGTGGTAAAAACTTCGATTCAAAAATCTTTTGTTTCGATTAAACCCGTTTCAGAAAGATCTTAATTTAAAAGCGCAGGGGAGCATAGTGAAAGCAATAAGAAGGTAAAACAATTTATAGTAAAAGTAAATTGCTCAAAAGAAAATATAAACCGATTTTATAGTGGTTCGATCGTTGTAATCTACATCCACTCCCGATTCCTCTTCACTCGAGGCCATCGGCTTCCACTACCGATCTTCCTTCAATGGGCAAAGACCAATTACTCTTTTACACCCTTCTTCTCCTTTTCACAGGGTTAGGAGATAACCTTTTACAAGTGCTCACTCCTCTCTAAACAGAATTCTAAACTTAGAATTAGAGGAGGGGATCTCTCAAGTGATTACTACAACGTTTTTCCACTTTTAAATTCTCTGTGCTTGTGTTTGTTAACCAAGGATGAGAGATATATTTATAAGCTTTAAGTAGATTCAAACTTAGAGCCTAAAAATATCTCATCCTTGGTTTTCGAGGTACTGGCGGTACCATCGCCAGTGCTAGGCGGTACCACCGCTTACAGCACTAACATTGGGCGGTACCACCGCTTGACACCCTAGGTGGTACCACTGCCTGACAGTCTCTCGGAGATTGTGTCTGGACGGTACTACCACCTAGACTAGTGGTACCACCGCTTGACACAGTCTCAAAGACTGTGCCACGACGATGCCATTTGTTGGGTCACTATTTGGGCCTTTCACTTGGCCCAACACAGCACAAACTTGGGCCTAATTGACCCCTAATTGAGTTGGCTCAATTTCAACCCAATTATGTGCTAACTACGAATTTTAAGATATTCACTAAGCTAAATAAGTCCGTAAGTCTAGGTTTCTTCCGGCGAGCTTCCAACAATCTTCCGGTGAACTTTCGACGATCTCTCGGTAATGTTCCAACGGACTCCCGGCAAGCTCTTGGACTTCATTATGATTTTCTTAGCGAGTTCTGATGAGCTTCTTTGGCAAGCTCCTGGACTTCTCGATCAATTCCGGTAGAACTTCCGACGAACGTCCAGACTTCCGACGAACTCTCGAACTCCCAATGAAATTTCGTTCTTGACTTTGGGACTTCATTTTGCTTTATGCCTTGATCGCTATCATAGTTAATCCCGCACACTTGATACCTACTTCAATCTAGATAATTATTATAAAGCTAATCAAATATTGTCCGGTATGTCATTGGTTCATCGACGCTTCATTCGAATCTTCGGCGCATCGTCCTCTCTTATGGCCTATTGCCCAATTGGCTAATTGACCTCTGCAACTCCGATTTCCTTAGCACAATTTTCGCTCTTCTTAGCCCGATGCCCGAACCTATGGCCCGAAGCCTTTTATCGATACGTCGATCGATCCTTCGGTTTGATGTCTAATCTTCTGACAGGTTTCTCTCCGTTCCAATATGATTTTTCCTACTTTAATTGTCTCACTCTGATCGAAGCTTCCTGTGTCACTCAAAATACAGATTAAATTACAATCACTCTCAATTGGTTTCATCATCAAAATTTAAGATTCAACAATCTCTCCCTTTTTATGATGACAACCAATTGATAACAGAGTTAACCTTAACTCTCCCTATCAATATGACATATTGATAGAACATTGAATTCAAGTTGAATTCAAGTTAAAGCAAATTTTAATCATGAATATTTACAACACGTCATCATAAAATCATACATAATCAAAATTTCAATACATCATTCCATGCATAATCATTATTATAACTTCTCCCCCTTTGTCATCAACAAAAAGGAGAAATGCATTTAGCAAGTTTCAAATCTTAAGTTTTATCATCATGTAAGCTAGCAATAATTTTGAGTTTTGTAAGTTTGTAAATTTTGCTAGATGTGTAAGTTAGCATGTTTTGCTTCTTGAGATAGGCAAGATAGCACTTTTGCTTCTCTTGAGATTGCAAGCTAGCAATTCTTGGTGATGTTCAAGATAGTAAGTTCTACATCATGCAAGCTAGTGAATTTTACATTTTAGAACATGCAAGCTGGCAATTTTGAGATATTCAAGAAAACAACTTTTGTTTCTTGAAATATGCAAGTTAGTAATCTTTGCTTCTCTTTTGAGATGAGCAAGCTACCATGTTTTGCTCTCTTTGCAATGTGCAAGCTAACAAGTTTTAGCTTCTTCTTGTATATATCATCATGCAAGTTAGCAAATTTTATCTCCCCCTTTGTCATTAACAAAAAGAAGGGAAGAATATAATTTTGTAATTCCTTTTCCCTTTACAATAATTTTCAAAGCATGACAAAGATAAATAACAAATTTACATTAATATTCCAATCATAAAAAATGAAAGATTAAGTCATGATTTTTGACATATATCTTCTTTTATATATAGAAGGAATGATAGGGAAATGATTTTGATTCAAAAAGAAGATTCAAGTCTAAAAGTCGAGAAATCAAGATCATGATCCAAAAAATGTATACGAAAAATTTATATATTTGGGAGATCTAATATGTCTAAGTTTATCATTCAAGCTAGCAAATTTGGTTCTCTTGAGATACTAGCTATTTTCTTTCCCTCTTTGGTCATATTATAAACAAGAAAGAAGAAGGGAAGAATATAATAGTGTAAATGTTCAAGTTATCACAAAAAAATTAAATTGGTAACGAGAAATACAAAGGAATATTAATAAATCATGACATGAAAGATATTAATATCAAATCATGAATGCCACAAGATATGATTTATTTCAACAAATCTCTTCTTTTATAAATAGCAAAAAGAAACATAGGAGATCAATTGATATAATATCTTGATTCATGCAAAAGAAATCTCAAGTTATAAATCTCGAAAAATCAAGATAAAGCTCATTCATATTCAAATCATCAAATCAAAATTATTTTTAAGAGATTCATAAAAAAGACAGAGATAGATTCATTAATCTCTCCTTTTTGAAAAATCGATAAAGTAGAGAAATTTTTTTTTTCAAGGAGAAAGCTTTCCTTTTTTAGTATTTCAATTCATATAATTGATTTCATATAAGCATACCCCAAATTTTTATACCAAATAAAAATAAGAATCAACGTTTAAAACTAAAAAAGAACTTTCAATCAATAGTCCATAAATCACAAGATTCATCGTGCATAATTTTAAAATATAAACTCATTAAGTATAATCATTATGCATTATTACTTTGGGCATGCTACCAAAACATGGTTTTACTTTTTCAAGGTATAACATGCATAATTTCAAACTATAAACTCATTAAGCATGATATCAAACATCTTAACATTTTCATTAAAACATCAGTTTCATTGAACATAAGGCATCTTTAATTAAAATCAAAAAGCAATATGGAAATCAACATAATACACATTATTACTTCTTAAAAACATACATAAGATTAATCTTATTAGATATGCAAGTATTATTACAAAACGTACAATTGTCATGATCAAAATAATATATATGTATTATATTTAAAACTAATCATGAAAAGCACTAAGTAATTTCATGGTAAGGAAAAAAAGATTCGATTGAGTCGCTTATCTCGTTGACGAAAGCTGTCAAAGTGCAGTTCACCACCTTGCCCTTATTGGTTTGCTCATCGTCTTCCGATGAACTTGATTCGTCCCACGCCGCATTGAATGTTTTCATGAACGTTTTAAATTTTATAGTGAGAATTTCAAAGTCATCATCATCATCACTTGAGTTATCACTCAAGTGGTATTCTAGTGTTCGAAGTGCCAAATCCTTCCTGTACTTTAGAATATTGTTCTCATGTTCATTTTGTTTTATATAAGTCATTTCATAAGTCATCAAAGACCCAATAAGTTCTTCAATCGGAATATAGTTCAAGTCCTTTGATTCTTATATTGCCGTTACTTTCGAATCCCAATTTTTAGAAAGTGATCGTAAAACTTTATTCATAAATTCAAGATTTGAAAAATTTTTACCAAGAGTTTTTAGACTATTGATGACATCAATAAAATGGGTGTACATGTCTCCAATAGTCTCGCTTGATTCCATATGAAATAATTCAAAATCATATATCAAAATATTTATTTGAGTCTTTAACTCATACTAGTGCCTTCGTATGTAATTTCGAGTGTGTGCCATACTGAATCTCAGATTTTGATGATGAAACTAATTGATTGTGTTTAGATGTTTAACTACATTTTGTGTGATGCAGGTCCACTCGATCAGGATTAGACAGTTGACACAGGAGGAATTGACATAGCGCCAGAGGAGATCATGTCAGGATATTGGACGGTAGAAGGCTTCGGACGTCGGGCATCGGGCCAAGGAGAGCGAAATTGCGCCAAGGATATCGGGATTGCGGAGGTCAACTGTCGATTGGGCAACAAGCCGCAAGAGAGGATAATGCGCTAAAGAATCGAATGAAACGCCAACCAATGACGTGCCGGGCAACATAATGTCAATTCGCGTTGTAATAATTGTCTAGATCGGAGTAGAGTTTTGGCTTGTGTGTGCAGGATTAACTATGATAACGATGAAGATATAAAGCGAAACAAAGTGTCAAAGTCAAGTGCGAAGGATTTGTTGCAAGTTCGAGAGTTCGACGGAAGTCCGAAGGTTCATCGGGAATGCTGCTGGAACTAGCCGAGAATGAGTAGGGAGCTTACCGAAGGGTTTTTCGGAAGCTCGCCGGAAGGTTCGTTGGAAGTTCGCGAAGCTCGCTGAGAAAGGTCGGAGCTTGCCAAAGAAGCTCGTTGGAACTCACCAAGATCAAATCGTGAAGTCTAGGAGCTTGCCAGGAGTCCGCAGAATGTTTTCCGAGAGTTTTTCGGAAAACCGCCGGAAGTTCGCTGGAAGCTCACTGGAAGAAGTCTTGACTTACGGACTTTGTAATAGCTTAGGAAATGTCTTTAAATTCATAGTTAGCACATTAATTAGGGTTAGGATTAGGTGTTAATCCTATAACCCAAAGTAGGGGCCAATTGGGCTCGAGTTCGGACTGGTTTGAGCCAAGTTTAGAGCCTAACCAGTGAGCTGAAATAGTGTAGGCTATGGCACCGCCAGATTAGGCGATGACATCGCCCAGAACTCGAGATCTGAGCGGTGGCACTGCCCAGCACCCGAGAGGTCCGGCGGTGGCACCGCCAGCCTCGGAAACCTAAGAGAATTCAAAATTTGGAGCCCAAATTTGAATCCTCTTGGGGCCTATAAATACCTCTCAATTCTCAGCTGAGATTACAACCTTTGAGAAAGCAATAGATTGAGATAAAAGTCTTAGAGAAGTCTTTAACAAGTCTTGTTTTCAATTGCTTAAGTGTTCACCTCCTTCTTTCTCTTCAAAAATTTGTAAGAGTGTGAACCACTTGTAAAAGGTTGTAAGAGGGATATTTGTCCTTCCCCTTCAAAGAGATTTGTTAGTGGAAGTTGGGAGCCTCATTGAAGAAGGCTTCGCAAGTGGATGTAGGTCATTTGACCGAACCACTTTAAATTGGCGTGTTAATTGAATGTGTGAGTACTTATCTTTCTGCAATCATTTTCTACTCAACAGCAAGTTTTCATTTTTCACTTTACTCAAGTTACTATCAAAACGAAATCTCCTTACATTTTACGAAATTATTTTCGAACTTAGAAGTTTTAATCCGCTGCACTAATTCACCCCCTCTCTTAGTGTTGCTCCGATCCTAACAATTGGTATCAGAGCCACGGTTTTCTACTTTGGTTTAACACCCAAATAGAAATGGCTCTTTACAGCTTTCAAGAGGGTCACTCTCTCATTCGTCCTCCCTTTTTCAATGGGACGGACTACACTTATTGGAAAACTCGAATGAGAGTTTTCTTACTTTCTTTGGATTTGAATTTATGACACATAGTCGAAAATGGATTTGAAATGTCTTCTCTTCCAATGAACCTTTGGAATGATTTGGAGAAGAAGATGTTTTCTCTAAATGCAAAGGCTATGAATGCCTTATATTGTGCACTTGACAAAAATAAATTTAATCGCGTTTCGATGTGACTCGGCTTTTGATATTTGGAGAACTCTAGAGGTCACTCATGAAGGCACTAGCCGAGTGAAAGAGTCCAAAATCAATATTTTTGTGCATTCTTATGAACTTTTCCGGATGAAACCAAGTGAGTCCATCGGAGATATGTACACCCGTTTCACGGATGTCATCAATGGACTCAAAGCTCTTGGTAAAAGTTTTTCTAATTTTGAACTAGTCACTAAAATCTTAAGATCCCTTCCAAAAAGTTGGGATCCAAAAGTTACGGCTATTTAAGAGGCCAAGGACCTTAAAACATTTCCTCTCGAAGAACTTATTGGGTCTCTAATGACCTACGAAATAAACAACGTGACAAAAAGGGAACTCGAGAACAACCTTCCAAAGGACAAGAAGGATTTGGGACATAGAACATTTGAAGACCACTTAAGCATAAGCTCAAGTGATGGTGAACTTGAACTCACTAAGAAATTTAAAAAGTTAATAAAACAAAAATTTAAGAACGAAAAGAACAGAACTGCTTGCTTTGAATGCAAGAAAAAGAGCAAGAATTGGGATGAATCGAGCTCCTCCAAAGACAAGGAGAAAATCAAGAAAGGCGAGGTGGCAAACTACGCCTTAACCACTTTCAACGATAAGGTAATCAAAATCCTCTCAATTTATTTTGAAATTACTTGATGCTTTCCATGATGCATTTTCTTTTTATTAGTTCAGAAAAATTATTTTTAATTGCTTAATGTAATGAAAATGAAAAAAAATTAGGAATCATACTTATCATTCTAGTAATTTTGAAAATAATCATGAAAATTGTATGTTTATGATAAACAAAATGATTTTGATTAAAAATGCCCTATATGATATCGTGCCTAATAAATTTATTTTTTGAAACTATGCATGATGATGATGAGTTTTGGGTAATTTATAATTTATTGATTTTGATGATTTCCATGATGATCTTTTGTGATTTATAGATTATCAATTTTTACCGTGATAAAAGTTGATTTTAAAAATGATGCACGGCTTATGTATGCAAACTAAGAATGAAAAGATAGATTCACTTAAAAAGAAAAATGCATGACTAAAACAAATAACAAAATGATTTTGTTTGAAAATGCCTTATGCCCAATGAAACCATCGTTGATGAATATGCTTTATATTTAATAGTTTCTTTGGCTTATATGCCTTATCATGATAAATGTTTTGAAAAGTTTGTATCATACTTGATGATTGTTATACATGATGATTTTGATTAAATGAAATCATGTTTGACTTGAAGTAATGAGTTGAAATAAATTTTTTTGAATTATGTGTTGCACTTTTTTTTATCTTGATGATTTTTGATCTTTCCGTTTTAAACGATGATGCATAGATTTGAAAAAAAAAAAAAGGACATGCATGTATGGAATCAATCAATAAGTTGAAACAAAAGGAGGAAAGAATTTTTTATTAAAATTTTTTTTTCTCTATCTTATTGATTTCTACCTAAGAGACCAATAAAATTATTTATGCCATTTTGAATCTCTTGAAAGAAATGTTGAGATTTTGATGATTTGGACGATTTGAATTTGAATGAGTTTTATCCAAAATCATGATCTTGATTCCATGATATTTACAAATTAAGATTTATTATGAATCAAGATTTTTTTCATTAATCGATCTCCTAAGATTTTCTTTTGATTATTTATGAGTAGGTTTTACAAAAAGAAATCATGCCTTTTGGTATTCACATGTTCTAATCTTTCATGATATGATTTTTATGCAATTCCTTGTATTCATGAAATGTTTATCGCATCACCCGATTACTTTCTTCTTGATATTCCTTATGTGGTGATATAAAATTATGTATGAAATACTCTTGATATTATTTTGATGCATACAAATGAAAAGTTATGATCATGAATGGTAGGATGAAATTTGACAAGTTAATACCATCATGATTTGAAACATTTATGATTTGAAATTATGCATGCAATTGCTTTTCATTGTGATGATATATGCATATAATGTATATCATGAATACTTTATTATCATACATGAAAATAGTGATAAATATTTTGAAAATAAATGTTTGTATCATGTTAGATGATTTTACATTTTGTGCATGATGAGTTATAGTGATGATTAAAACAATGATTGAAATAATATGAATGATGATTTGGAATCATGCATATAATGATGAGTTTATATGTTTTAAAAATATGTATGATGATTTGGTATTATGTATACAATACTTTAATGCACGCAATGATGAAATATTCATGATAAAATTATTATTTTGATATTCATGACTTGAATCTTCCATTCTTTTTGCCAATGACAAAGGGAGAGAAAGAGTTGCTAATGTGCTATCTTGAATTGATGTAAAGGGTCATCTCAAAAAGAAATTAGCTAGCTTGCACAAGTCAAGAATATGCTAACTTGCAAATCTTTAAATTTGCTAGCTTGTATGTAGTAAAACTTGCATATCGTAAAAATTGCTAGCTTATAGAGAAGCAAACATTTGCTATCTCAAGAAAAGCAAAAATGCTAAATTTGCACATCTTTAATTGCTACATTGCATGATGATAAAACTTGATATTATATTTTTTTCATACAATGTATTAAACTTTTTTATCTCTAAACACTTGATACTTAGAATATTTTAAAATGTGATCTTGATAATAATGTTTCAAGTTGCTCTTTGTGCTATATCTTTTCAAATGAATCATGAGCCTTGATATCATATATTTCATAATATAGAAATAACAAGATTTCTTTGCCTTGTATGCCTTATGTGATGATTGTACATCAATTTGCTTTATTATGAATTATATGAATCTTGATCGTGAACTTGTTAAGAATAATTTTAATGAACCATGAATCATATCTTTGGTATTCGTGAATTAATCCTTATTGATATATTTCATAAATTCTTTGCATATTTAGCTTGTTGAATGGTTGAAATTTTTAGCCATTGAGTCCTCCCTTTCTTTTTTACTTTGATAAAGGGGGAGAAGGGTTTGCTAGCTTGTGCATTGAAAATGAAAGTAAATTTCATAGCATGCTAAGGAAGTAAAACTTGCAAGCTTGCACTTCTCAAAAAGAGAAGAAAGATCTTGCCTATCGAAAGAATAAAAAAGTGCAAAACTTAGAAAACTTGCAACAAAATTGCTCTTGTCATGCTTTGTATCAAAAATAGGTTGATATCCTTAAAAGCATCGTATTAAATTTTTTAGTGTATCGCAATGTATCGCATGTATCGTAAATTAAAATTGTTGAGACTATTATCCTATCATGTTTAACAATTGATATCTTTCATTGATATGATAAATTATCATCTCACGATGTATCGCATAATGATATCATGATTTACGATTGTATCATGTGATCCTTGGTGAATTTTCACATTGATATCCTTCATGAAATGATTTCTTTGCATTATTGTCTTGTATGCATCATGTGATGATTGAAATATTGATTGATGCAAAGTTGATGTAAAAGTCTAAATCATTGGTTATTCTCCTTCTTTTTGACATTGACAAAGGGGGAGAAAGTTATTGCTAGCTTGCACACTTGAATGAAGAATTTGCTAGCTCGATCATTGTAATGAAGAAATTTGCTATATCAAACATCATAAATATTGTTACTTGCAAAGAAAAGTAAAGTGCAAATCTTGCACAAAAATTCAAAGTGTTGAATTGCCATGATTGAACTTAAGAATCTTGCTATGCTTTTGTGCTTATATGTTGTGATAAAAATCTAGCTTCATGTTGCAAAAACTTGTATATCTTTTAAAATAGCTAGAGCTACTTCTCCTTTTTGTTGATGACATAGGGGGAGAAGTATATTGATGACTTCATACATTGAATTGAATATTTTATATATATTTACATGATGGTTTAAATATTTTTCATAACATATGATGGATGTTACTTGGATTTGGGATAATCCAAGTGTTCTATTAATGGCATATTGATAGGGGGAGTTTGGTTAAACTCCGGGGAGTTAAGGTTAACTCCGTTAGTCATCAATTAGTTGTCATCATCAAAAAGGGGGAGATTATTGAATCTCAGATTTTGATGATGAAACTAATTGATTGTGTTTAGATGTTTAACTGCATTTTGAGTGATGTAGTTCTACTCGATCAGGATTAGACAATTGACGCAGGAGGAATTGACATTGCAACGGAGGAGATCACGTCAGGATATTGGACGGTAGAAGGCATTGGACGTCGGGCATCGGGCCAAGGAGAGCGGAATTATGCCAAGGATATCGGGGTTGCGGAGGTCAACCGCCGATTGGGCAACAAGCCACAAGAGAGGACGATGCGCTGAAGAATTGGATGAAGCACCAACCAATGACGTGCCGGGCAATAGAATGTCAATTCGCGTTGTAATAATTGTCTAGATCGGAGTAGAGTTTTGGCTTGTGTGTGCAGGATTAACTATGATAACGATGAAGACATAAAGCGAAACAAAGTGTCGAAGTCAAGTGCGAAGGATTTGTTGCAAGTTCGAGAGTTCGATGGAAGTCCGAAGGTTCGTCGGGAATGCTGCTGGAACTAGCCGAGAATGAGTAGGGAGCTTGCCGAAGGGTTTTTCGGAAGCTCGCCGGAAGGTTCGTTGGAAGTTCGCGGAGCTCGCCGAGAAAGGTCGGAGCTTGCCGAAGAAGCTCGTTGGAACTCACCAAGATCAAATCGTGAAGTCTAGGAGCTTGCCGGGAGTTCGCAGAATGTTTTCCGAGAGTTTTTCGAAAAACCGCCGGAAGTTCGCCGGAAGAAGTCTTGACTTACGGACTTTGTAATAGCTTAGGAAATGTCTTTAAATTCATAGTTAGCACATTAATTAGGGTTAGGATTAGGTGTTAATCTTATAACCTAAGTAGGGGCCAATTGGGCCCGAGTTCGGACTGGTTTAGGCCAAGTTTAGAGTCCAACCAGTGAGCTGAAATAGTGTAGGCGGTGGCACCACTAGATTAGGCAGTGGCATCGCCCAGAACCCGAGATCTGAGCGGTGGCACCGCCACCGACAAGCGGTGGCACCGCCAGCCTCGGAAACCTAAGAGAATTCAAAATTTAGAGCCCAAATTTGAATCCTCTTGGGGCCTATAAACATCCCTTAATTCTCATCTGAGATTACAACCTTTGAGAAAGCAATAGATTGAGATAAAAGTCTTAGAGAAGTCTTTAGCAAGTCTTGTTTTCAATTGCTTAAGTGTTCACCTCCTTATTTCTCTTTAAAAATTTGTAAGAGTGTGAACCACTTGTAAAAGATTGTAAGAGGGGCATTTGTCCTTCCCCTTCAAAGAGATTTGTTAGTGGAAGTTGGGAGCCTCATTGAAGAAGGCTTCGCAAGTGGATGTAGGTCATTTGACCGAACCACTTTAAATTGGCGTGTTAATTGAATGTGTGAGTACATACCTATCTGCAATCATTTTCTACTCAACAGCAAGTTTTCATTTTTCACTTTACTCCAGCTACTATCAAAACAAAATCTCCTTATATTTTATGAAATCATTTTCAAACTTAGAAGTTTTAATCTGCTGCACTAATTCACCCCCACCCCCCCTCTTAGTGCCGCTCCGATCCTAACATGCTAAATGTCAAAAGCCATTTTGCAAGTAGAAACCCGATTGAATTCATTTTTGCCTATAGCGCAAAATAGAGCATTCATAGCTCTAGCATTTAAAGAAAAAAATTTTCCTTCTCCAAATCATTCCATTCGTTCATTGGAGTAAATCCATGGAAAGTTGTTTTCAATAATATTTTATAAATTTAAATCAATGGAAAGCAAGAAAACTCTCATCCGAGTTTTCTTATAAGTGTAGTCCGTGCTATTGAACATGAGAGAACAAACGATAGAAAAGCCCTATTGAAAACTGAAAAGAGTCATTTCTCTTTGGTATTAAACCAAACAAGAAAAAACATAGCTCTCATAGTAATAGTAACTATTAGGAATGAGTAGGGACTAAAGGGGGGTGGGGGGTGTGTGAATTAGTGTAGCGATAAAAACATCGATTCGAAAATCTTTTATTTCAATTAAACCCGTTTCGAAAAGATATTAACTTGAAAGCGTAACGGAGTGTAGTGAAAGCAATAAGAACGTAAAGCAGTTTACAGTAAAGGTAAATTACTCAAAAGAAAATGTAAACCGATTTTATAGTGGTTCGGTCATTGTGACCTAGATCCACTCTCGATTCCTCTTCACTCGAGGCCACCGGCTTCCGCTACTAGTCTTCCTTCAATGGACGAAGGCCAACTATCTTTCTACACCCCTCTTCTCCTTTTCATAGGTTTAGGAGACAACTTTTTATAAGCACTCACTCCTCTCTAAATAGAATTTTAAACATAGAATTAGAGAAGGGGATATCTCAAGTGATTACTATAATGTTTTTTCACTTTTAAATTCTCTATGCTTGTGTTTGTTAACTAGAGATAAGAGGGGTATTTATAGGCTTTAAGTGGATTCAAACTTGGAGCCTAAAAATATCTCATCCCTGGTTTTTGGGGTATTGGTAGTACCATCGTCTATGCTAGGCAGTACCACCGCTTGCAGCACTGACACTGAGTGATACCACCGTTTGACACCCTGCTATTGGGCGGTACCACCGCTTGATAGTCTCTCGGAGACTATGCCTAGGCGGTATCACCGCCTGACATAGTCTCGGAGACTGTGCCACATGTTGGGTCACTGTTTGGGCCTTTCACTTGGCCCAACATAGCCCAAACTTGGGCCTAATTAATCCTTAATTGAGTTGGCCTAATTCCAACCTACTTATGTGCTAACTACAAATTTTAAGACATTCACTAAGCTAAATAGCTCCGTAAGTCTATGTTTCTTCCAGCGAGCTTCTGGCTATCTTCGAACGAACTTCCGACGATCTCTCGACAATATTCCAGCGGAGTACCAACAAGCTCCTGGACTTCACAACGATCTTTTTGGCGAGTTCCGATGAGCTTCTTTGGCAACCTCCTGAACTTCTCGGTCAATTCTGGCAAAACTTTCGACCAACGTCCAGACTTCCGATAAACTCTAGAACTCCCAACGAAATCTCATTCTTGACTCCGGGTCTTCATTTTGCTTTATGTTTTGATCGTTAGCGTAGTTAATCCTATACACTTAAAACCTACTTCGATCTAGATAATTATTATAAAGCTAATCAAATGTTGTCCGACATGTCATTGGTTCATCGGTGCTTTGTCCGAATCTTCAATGCTTCGTCCTCTCTTGTGGCCTATTGCCCAATCGGCCAGTTGACCTCCGTAACTCCGATTTCGCTGGCGTAATTTTCACTCTTCTTAGCCCAATGCCCAAACTCATGGCCCGAAGCCTTCTGCTAATACGTTGACCGATCCTTCGGCTCGACGTCTAATCATCTGACATATTTCTCTTTGGCCCAATATTATTCTTCCTGTTTTAATTGTCTTACCCTCATCGAAGCTTCTTATATCACTACAAATACAGATTAAATTATAAACACTCTTAGTTGATTTTATTATCAAAATTCGAGATTCAACAAACCCCACCCTCTATGGCACCTCATATTTAATCGAGTCGACTTCGAGAACCCCCTCTCCTTTGCCTCGATGCATCTCCTCCTGTTCCACCGAGCCGATACCGAGAACCCTCTCTCCTCTCCCATAGCTTTCTTCCTTACGGCGATTGCGACACTTCCTCGGTGAACAACAGTTGTCTTCCCCTGCTGTCACTCTGTGCCAGCATCTCTGCCCTCGTCACCCTAGATCGAGGAACGACTCCATCGCTCCTTGAAGCCTTGTGCCCTCGCCCGCCTCCGGGACTCCAGGATCAGCAACGCCAGATCCCCCTGATCTGCCACCCTCCCCTGCCTCTCCTCCTCCTGTGATATGCACCGTGAAACACAATAGCATCTCGATCATTATCACAATCCCTAACTAGTCTCTCCACCCACCCCCACCCCCCACCCACCCCACCCTCCTCCTCCTCCTGCGATATGCATCGATTGTAGCTGTCATCGCCTGCTCTGCACCAAGCGGTTGCCCCTCCTCCTCCTGCGATCGTTCCCTGTGAACTGTACTGCAGCGGATCCCTAACCAGCACTGCGACAGAGCGACTCACCCCATCTCGATCATTATCACAATCACTGCTCGTAACAGAAGCCACCCTCTAGGACGCACCTTCATTCCATCGAGAGGCTTCACTACAAATGGCAATGATGTTTCACGTCGCACCGTGAAACACAAATAGTCGGCTTCACCTCTTCCTTCAATTTCTTCTTTCGCTAACAGAACATACCTGCTCCTCCAGGTTGTACATTCAGCAGAATAGATCTACTTGCCCAAACGCCCTCTAGAGATCGTGGCCTCTATGGCAGCTTCAACAATAGAATAAAAAAGGTGGAGCAGCGCATCTAGGAACTCTCTGCCCTGGGCATCGACTACACCATCATAAGCATGGGAAGATGGGTAATAGTTACTTCCAGCATCGCCCCAACCTCCCTGTCAATCGCTTCCTCAAGGTCGATAGCCTGTCCACCACTAGGGAGGTCCAATCCATCATTGATGACATCTTCTCCCTCCTCGCTGTCCAGCCTCTCAATGGCATATCGAGCCATCTCGAACATTAAGAACTCTTAATCCCCTTGATGCCCATCACTGCCCTCGCTGCTAAGCAAGGAATAATAGTGATTCTCACTGGCGACCCCATCTCTTCTTCATTGAGCACTTTCTGCCAGCAAAGGCTCTCTGCTCTTCCTCATTAGAGAAGCACCCGCGTTGCCTTCTAGCGGAGTTCTACGCTACAATACTCTTCATGTTCTTCACCAACTAGATCCTCAGCTATGGGAACTTCTGAACGAAGATATATAACTTTGCTCAATACCCTCCACACTGCACAAAGCTAAAACGTCTTCCTCCTTGATCGCTACTATCTCTGCATCTTGTTGACCTGCTGTCATCACTGCAGCAACAGTCCAGTTCCCCAAGAAGCACACCTAGTTGCAACCATCTTCTCACCCTCCTTCTATAGCTAAAGACTCCTACCTTCTCCCTTAGATTGATACATATCATCAACATATCTTTATCATCTACTTTGATGCTCCAATTACTGTCCCCATAGGGAACCATAGCACTTCTCAACGCATAGGCCTTATCTCTATCAATATTGTAACTCTCATTCTCTTCAAGTTATTCAAAGATGACTACTATGCATCTTAGCATGTATAATTTTCTAATCTTTTATTTGGATATGATTTATTAGGCTATATTGACGACTCTCTTCGTTGTCCACCAATGATGCTCAATATCCCAGGAGCACCCAGTCCAGTTCCAAATCTGGACCACAAACTATGGTGTAACTTAACATAGCACTTCTCAACGCATAGGCCTTATCTCCATCAATGTTGTAACTCTCATTCTCTTCAAGTTATTCAAAGATGACAACTACGCATCTTAGCATGTATAATTTTCTAATCTCTTATTTGGATATGATTTATTAGGCTATATTGACGACTCTTTTCGTTGTCCACCAATGATGCTCAATATCCCAGGAGCACCCAGTCCAGTTCCAAATCTGGACCACAAACTATGGTTACGCCAAGATTATCTCATCCTCCAAGCAATTTAAGCCTCAATCACGGGATCTCTTGCCCCACTTATATCTTCATGTGACACCACTGTTAAAGCCTGGTGCAAGTTGCAAATCACCTTGGCAAACTATTTGCATACTCACATGCTTAGTCTCTTATCCAGTCTCATGAAAACAAAATAAGAGAGAAGTATTATTACTGATTATCTACAAAATATAAAAGTTATCATCGATAACTTGACCTTGATAGGTTATTCCCTTAGTAATGAAGAAGTCATTGTCTATACCCTTAATGGCCTAGAGGATGAGTATAAGGAACTAGTAGCAGCAATATGAGCACGTGACTCACCGATGTCATTTAAAGAATTCTATGACAAGTTAACTAACTATGAGATATATCTCAAGCGTGATGACAAATTGCCAAGACCATCCATCACAGTTTAAGTCAGTCAAAAATCCAAGAAAAAGAAAAACCGGTATAACAAGATCATCAACAAAGGTCTGGCTAGAATGCCTCCTGAACTTATGAGCTCCAAACAAACCTCCCCTCCTCCATATCATCAACATTTCAATCACATCTATTAAGGTGGCTACTTCAATTATCCTCAGCCCCAGTATCTTGACTACACAAATCAACAAAGAGTTGTCTACTAGCTATGTGATAAAGTCGACCACTCTACAAAAGTTTATCGATCTCGACCCAAACTGCTCCATCACATTGGCCTCAAGCAAATCTCATGACTACTCCGAATACTAGTCAGTATAATTGGATTGTGGACTCTAGCATATCTCATCACATTACCTCTGATTTACAGAACTTATCCATCTACAACAACTATGATAGAAATGAAGACATCATCATCGATGATGGTAAATGAATCTCCATTACTCATACTAGTTTCACAATGCTTAATTCACATAGCACAACTTTTACACTCAATAGTGTACTGTGTGCACCTCACATTAAATGAAATCTCATTTTCGTTTCTCAATTCCGTAAATAAAATAATATCTCAATTAAATTCTTTCCTAACTCTTTTCTTATCATGAATTTGAGCATGGGGGCATCCTTGGTCCGAGGTCAGAGTAAGAATAATATTTATGAGTAGTCATCAGTTCCATAAATCACCGAACTCATTGTTTACTCTTCATTTGCAGCTCTAATTGATATGTGACATCGTTGTCTTGGTCAATCCTTATCCTCTATCCAGCAAAAATTATTTTTTTGTTATTTTTTTCCTACTCTTAAAACTAGTAGCATTATAACTCATTGTGATACTTGTTTCAGTAATAAAAGTTATCGACTCTCTTTTGGAATATCTCCATATCTAACTCTAAACATTTTGAAATTATTTATATTGATATTTGGGGCCCTACTCTAATCACTTCTTTTTTGACAAGTTTAGGTTTTATATCATTTTCACAACTTATTTCACTAAGTACACATGGTTATACCCTCTCTATCATAAATCTAAACTTTCAATAATTTTTACCATATTTAGAAGGTTAGTTGAGAACTTCTTTTAGTTTATAATTAAAAAAGTTTACTCTGATGGCAGAGGTGAATATTAAGCCCTCACATCCTATCTCTCAGCTTATGGTATATAACACTTTAAGTCACCCTCATATACTCCTCAACTAGTTGGCTTTGCTGAACATAAAAATCTACATATAGTTGAAACTAGTCTCACACTTCTACATCAAGCCTCCATGCCAATAACCTTTTGGTCTGTAGCCTTTTAAACTGCCATCTACATCATTAATTGTATGCTTATTCCAGTCCTCTAATACCAGTCACTATTTGAAAAACTATTTTATAAATTCTCAAACCTTCACAAACTCAAAGTATTTAGCTATTTATGTTATCAATGGCTACGTCCCTATGCCTCACATAAGATAACATCATGATCTAAGCCTTGTATTTTTATATGATACTCTCTTGAACATAATGTCTTTTGATGCTATAAACCCCAAACTCAAAATATTTTATCTCATATCATATTTTTGTGGAGTCTATATTTTCGTTTCAAAACCATGAGTCTTTTGTTGTATGACCTACTCCAACAAATATACATCATTGGAGTAAATCATCAATTCTATCAAATGAGCCTCCCATAACACCATCCAGTCCTTTTATAGGAAAATCTAGGGGCGATATCATATGCGCAGTGGAAGAACAAAAAAATAAAAAATTTAAATTTTCCAAAAAAGTGTTCGTCATCGTGCAAAGATTGGCGTGAAAAAACTCACGAAACTAAAAACCACGTGTGAGATAGTTGTGTTACCTAGAGAGATCGTATATTTTTGAAATCCTACAGATTTGTGTGAGAGGATGAAGGAGGTCAACTATCCTCTTCTCTAGCGGTAATTCACATGACGGGGGCTACAAATATGCTCCTTAAATCGCTATATAATTCTCCTTGCTGCGTGCACCATATAATAAAAAAGGGGTTGCATCTTTTTGCTATCCACATGACCCAAATAGGAGCTACAGGTTGAGGAGAAGAGGGAGAGAGAGGAGAATATGAGGTGTCAGCCAAAAAGAATGTAGCTCATGACCCTTTGGTTCTCTCATATTTATAGAGTCTCCTTATCAACTTATCATATATATATCATGTTATATTGGGTATTGAATATCTATCTAACTACCCAAGCCTCTCAAATTAGTAGTCTCTACTAAATAATCTCTTATTGGCTCTTATTGAATCTCATTCATAGGATCTAATAATTCAGGGGTTTATTGGATATCCAATAAGATAGGAGCTTTAGTGGATATCTCATATCCGAACCTCTACTTATCGCAACACCTACCATATGTGTATGACCCTCTAGGCCTAATATCGAATTGGCCGTGAGTCATATATATTAGAACTCCTTCTCGCTCAATTAATTATTATCCCCATAATAATTTACTTGACTTATCGATTACGGACATATTAGGCCACTACGTCGTAGTCTTCAAACGATACAGGGGAATTCAATCTATTGGATCTATCTATCCTTAGTTATCATGTATCTATAGTCCCTTATCCATCTAATATCATAGAGACCATATATCGGGTATGGTGTTATCAGGCCCATACAGTTTCTACTCGAGTCTCGCTCTAATCAGATTCTCCCGGATGACTCTTTCTCTCTCAATCTGAATGAATATAGCTAGGGATTTATCTAAGCAAGAACACATGAGATATTTTTCTCATGATATTGAGAGTAGATGATCCTCTATCATCACTCAATAGCTCTCATAAGGTTAGCTGTCACTCTCAATGATTGATTGTGCTAGATTTGGAACTTCCAGACCTATAAGTTCGGAATCAAAGAATGAAGTACACATATAAGACATCCTTGGTGTCTCAAGTCTAAGGATCATATATACCACTAGGACGATAAAATCACTGTTTGACAATAAGGCATCATCAACCATCCAACATTTCGTGAGCGCATCAATCAGTGAACTCATTCTCCAATGAGCACTTACACTGTATCCCTAGTGTCTCTACATGAGCAGCTATAAGACCAATCACTTCCATCATATGTATAGATATACAATATACTAGTCAATTCGATTATCTCGATGTCTCTCTCGAGTAACCTATGACCTGGATTATTTAGAGTCTATATTTAAAGGCGAATCGATCTCATTATCGTAATCTCATCATGATCCGATTCCCATTGCATAGATGCATGAACATCATAATATATTCATGCAATAAGCAATACAAAGTGATAAAATATCAAATAATATAATAAGTAAAAAGAATATATATTATATCATATGTGCCATTACTCACGTGATTAGCTTCTAGGGCACCTATGACTAGCACTTTTTCCTTAGGATCTACACTCTCTTGTTCTCCTGGTTCAGTAGCTTCTCACTCTTTCCATTGCTTCTCCTCTTTCTTCTTCACAAGTTTCCCATGTTGTTGAAATAATACCCTCGGAAACACAACCATTATTTTTACCCTCTTCTAGACCTAGTGACACTGAAGTACCTCAGCTTGCCTCGACCCGAGTCAGTACCTCTTCATCGCCCATACCAACAACACAACCTATAGCCCTTGAACATCCAATGACAATACACTCCAAAAGTGATATCTTCAAACCACGTTAAGTTCTTGACCTATATGCTATCACAAAATCCTCTCTTGAGACCAGTAAACCTACCACAATTACTCAAGCTAAAAAATCTTCATACTGGCATAAAGCCATATATGAAGAATATGATGCCCTTCTTCATAACTCTACATAGACCCTTGTATCCTTTGCTGGTCATAGGTGTCAAGACAAGCCAATCACATGAGTGATGACACGTGTGACATGATATATACTTTTTTTGCTTATTATTTTATTTGATATTTTATCATTATATATATATATATATATATATATATATATATATATATATATATATATATATATATATATATATTGTGATGTCCATGGATCTGTATAATAAGAATCAGATCATGATGAGATCACGATAATGAGACTGATTCGTCTTTAACCACAGATCCTAAATAATTTTAGTCATAAATTACTCGAGAGAGACATCGAGATAACTGAATAGACTAGTGTATTATATACCTGTATATATGATAGAGGTGGCTGGTCCTATAGCTGCTCATGTAGGGACACTAGGGATACAGTGCAAGTGCTCATTAGAGAATGAGCTCACTGATTGATCCGTTCACGGAATGTTGGATAATTAATGATATCTCACTATCAGACAACGATTTCGTTATCCCAGTGGTGTACTTGGTCCTTAGACTTAAGACACCAAGGATGTCCTGTATGAGTGCTTTATTCTTTGATACTAGACTTATATGCTTGAAAGTTTTAGATCTAGCATAACCGGTCATTGGGAGTGACAGCCAATCTTACAAGGACTGTTGAGTAGATGATCATCGGTGTCATGAGAGGAATATCCTATGTATTCTTACTTAGATAAATTCCTAGTCAGGGTCATTTAGATTGAGAGAGAAAGAGTTCTCTAGGAGAATCCGATTAGAGCGAGACTCGAGTAGAAACTGTATGGGGCCTAACAATACCATGCCCGGTATACAGTCTCTAGGATATTAGATAGATGAGGGACTATAGATATATGGTAACTGAGGAGAGACAAGTCCAATGGATTATATTCCCCTGTATCGTCTAGAGACTACAGTGTAGTGGCCTAGTGCATCCATAGTCGATGAGTCAAGTGAATTATTATGAAGATAATAATTCACTAAGCCAGAAGGAATTCTGATAGGTATGACTCATGACCAACTTGGTATTAGGTCTAGAGGGTCACACATATATGGTAGACATTACAACGAGTAGATGTTTGGATATAAGATATCCGCTAGAGCCCATATCTTATTGGATATCCAATAAGCCCTTGAATTATTGGATCCTATGGATGAGATCTAATAAGAGCCAATAAGAGATTATTGGATAGAGATCCACTAATCTAAGATACTTGGGTAGTTGGATGTATATCCAATATCCAATAGGGCATGATCCATTAGGGTTAAGTTGACAGGGGACCTCTATAAATAGGAGGGAATCATAGGTTTATAGGCTAGAGCTTCTCTTGGTTGCCATCTCATATTCTCCTCTCCCTTTCTTCTCCTTAAATAGTAGGTCTAGAGATTTGAGGAGCATCGTTACAACCCTACTATATAGATCACCACTAGAGAGGAGGACACTTGACTTCTTTTATCATCTCCTATAGATCTGTAGGGATTCGGAGATATACGATCTCCCTATATAAAACATAATATTTCATATACATAGTTTTTTGGTTTTGTGCGCCAATCTTCACACGATGATGAACACAATTCATGAAAAATTTAAGGATTTTTGTTTTCTTTCTTCCGTTGTGCATGTGATGTCGCCCCATAGATTTCCCAACAGCCTTTTATCCTACACAAAATATCATCAGATGTAAGTAGATCTTTCGAATTAAGTGAAACCTAGATGGATCTATTGCTAGATATAAAGTGCATCTAGTGGCCAAAGGTTTTCATTAACATCCTGGTGTTGACTTCACAGAGACATTTAGTCCCATTGTTAAGCCCATAATAATCAGGCTTATCTTGAGTTTGGCTATCTTAAAAGACTGGCATTTATGATAACTCAATGTTAACAATGCTTTTGTTAGGGAAATCTTTGGGGGCAATATCACATGCACAACGAAAAAATAAGAAAATAAAATCCCTGATTCCCAAAGAGATGTTCGTCGTCGTGCGAAGATTGGTGCGCAAAATCCACGAAACTGAAAAACTGCATATAGAATAGATTGTGTTACCTAAGGAGATCGTATATCCCTGTTTCTTTATAGATCCTTAGGAGAGGGTGAAGGAGGTCAAGCGTCCTCCTCTCTAGCGGTGATCTACACAGTAGGGCTGCGACGACGCTCCTCAAAACTCCAGGTCTACTCTGAGGTGGAGAAGGGAAGGAGAATAAGAGAGGCAAGCAAAGGCTCTGGCCTCTAAGGCTCTGAATCCCTCCTATTTATAGAGGTCCCCTATCAAACCCTAATGGATCCTCGTCTAGTGGGTATTGGATCTACATCCAATAACCAAAGCCTTTTAGATTAGTGAATCTCTATTCAATAATCTCTCATGGGCTCGTATTGGATCTCGTCCATGGGATCCAATAATTCAGGGGCTTATTGGATATCCAATAAGGCAATGGCTCAATCGGATATCTCATATCCGAACCTCTACTCATCGCAATGGCTACCATATGTGTGTGACCATCTAGGCCCAATATCGAGCTGGCCATGAGTCATACCTGTCAGAACTCCTTTTAACTCAGTGAATTATTATCTTTGTAATAATTCACTTGACTCATCGACTACGGATGTATTAGGCCACTACGCCGTAGTCCCTAGACGATACAAGGGAATCCAATCCATTGGACCTGTCTGTCCTCAGTTACCGTGTGCCTATAGTCCCTCATCCATCTAATATCTCAGAGATCGTATATCGAGCATGGTGCTGTCAGACCCATATGGTTTCTACTCGAGTCTCGCTCTAATCATATTCTCCCGGAGAACTCTTTTTCTCTCAACCCGAATGATCCTAGCTAGGGATTTGTTTAAGCAAGAACACATGGGATATTCCTCTCATGACACCGAGAGTGGATGATCCTCTATTGACACTTAATAGCCCTCGTAAGGTCGACTGCCACGCCCAATGACCAGCTGTACTAGATCTGGGACAACCAAACCTATAAGTTTGGTATCAAAGAGTGGAGCACTCATACAAGACATCCTTGGTGTCTCAAGTCTAAGGACCAGATATACCACTAGGACTACGGAATCATTGTCTGACAATAAGGCATCATCAACCATCCAGCATTCCGTAAGCGGATCAATCAGTGAACTTATTCTCCAATGAGCACCTGTACTGTATCCCTAGTGTCCCTATACGAGCAGCTATGAGACCAACTGCATCCATCATATGGACGGGTATACAACACACTAGTCTGTTCGGTTATCACGATGTCCTTCTCGAGTAACCTATGACTAGGATTATTTAGGATATGCGTTTAAAGGTGAATCGATCTCATTTTCATGATCTCATCATGATCCGATTCCAATTGCACAAATCCAAAGACATCATAATATATATATATATGCATATACGCAATAGTTATAAAGTGATATATGCTAAAATATAATAAGCAAAAAGATTATGTATCAAGTCACATGTGGCATCACTCACGTGATTGGCTTGCTGGACACCTATGACTAACAATCTCCCACTTGACCTAAAGCCAATCACCTATGTGTCTGATCCCCATCAAACCCCTATGATGCTCAAAGACAATCTGAGACAACGGCTTTGTTAGTGGATCAGCAATGTTATCTTCGGATGGAGCTCTTTCCACTGCTACATCTCCTCAGGTTACGATCTCTCTGATAAGGTGGAACCTCCTCAGAACATGCTTAGATTTCTGATGAGACCTAGGTTCCTTCGCTTAAGCAATCGCCCCGTTGTTATCGCAATATAAGGAGATCGGCTCCTCACTACCCGGCACGACTCCCAAATCTGTGATGAACTTCTTCAACCAGACTCCCTCCTTTGTTGCATCTGATGCAGCAATGTACTCCGCCTCTGTGGTCGAGTTAGTAGTAGTATCTTGCTTGGAACTCTTCTAACACACTGCTCCTCCATTCAAGGTGTACCCCGAATTTGACTTGCTATCATCGACATCAGACTGAAAACTTGAGTCTTTGTAGCCTTCAACCTTAAGGCTACTACCTTCATATATTAGTAAAAGATCCTTAGTCCTTCTCAAGTACTTAAGGATACACTTTACTGCTTTCTAGTACTCCAAGCCTGGATCCGCCTGATACCTGCTCGTGACACTCAGAGCATGTACTATATCAGGCCTAGTACATAGCATGCCATACCTAATAGACCCTATTGCTGAGACATAAGGTATCGTATCCATGTTCGCCCTTTTTTCTAGAGTCTTTGGGGACATACTCGTAAAAAGCGATATCCCATGTCTCATCGGTATGAGACCACTCTTGGAATTTTTCATGCCAAACCTTTTGACAATGGTTTCTATGTACTTGGACTGGGACAAGCCAAGCATCCTCTTAGATATATCTCTATAGATTCTAATCCCCAAGATATAGGATGGTTCCCCTAAGTCCTTCATGGAGAAGTATTTAGATAACCAAGCCTTTACTATGGATAGCATTCATACGCCATTCCCAATGATCAGGATGTCATCCACATATAACACCAAAAAGGTGATAGCGCTCCCACTTACCTTCCTGTACCCACAAGGCTCATCTTCATTCTTAATGAAGTCATAAGATCTGATTACCTCATCAAATTTTATGTTCTAACTTCGGGAAACTTGCTTTAGTCCATAAATGGATCTAAGCAACCTACAGACCTTATCTGGGCAGTTCTTGGACACGAATCCCTTAGGTTGCATCATATACACCTCCTCCTCGAGGTTCCCATTGACGAATGTGGTTTTCACATCCATCTGCCAGATCTCATAATCATAGTGTGCTGCAATAGCCAATAGATTTCTGATGGATTTTAGCATTGCTACGGGTGAGAAGGTTTCGTCGTAGTCAACACCTTGCCTTTGACGATACCCCTTAGCCACTAGCCTTGCTTTATAGGTCTCTACCTTTCCATCTACTCCGATTTTTTTCTTAAAGATCTACTTGCAACTGATGGGTACAATACCTTCGGGCACATCAACTAGGTTCCAAACCTTGTTGGAGTACATAGAATCTATCTTAGAATTCATGGCTTCTTACCACTTCCCGGAATCTATACTCATAATAGCCTCCTCGTAGGTATGAGGATCAATATCCTCAATATCCTCTCCACTAATATGTCCCACATATCTTTCAAGAGGATGGGATACTCTATCAGACCTACGTAAAGTTAAAACTTATGTATTAGGTACCTAAACAGATTCGGGCTATAGAGTGGTGCTTGAGCTTGGTTCTCCAATCTCACTCAACTCTATCATTCTCCCACTATCTTCGCCAAGAATGTGTTCCTTCTCAAGGAACACTGCTCTCTTAGCTACAAAGACCTTTTGGTCCTCGAGATGATATAAATAATACCCACAAGTTTCCTTGGGGTATCCCACAAATTTGCATCGCTCTGTCATTGATTCTAACTTATCGGGGTTGTGTCTTTTAACATGGGCAAGGCAACCCCAAATCTTAACAACTTTAAGATCAAGCTTCTTCCCTTTCCATATCTCATATGGTGTAGACACTACCGACTTAGTTGAAACTCTGTTCAAAAGGTAAGCTGTGGTTTCTAGGGCATATCCCCAGAATGAGATGGGTAGGTTAGCGAAACTCATCATAGACCGTACCATGTCTAATAGCGTACAATTTATCCTTTCAGAGACACCATTGAGCTGAGGTGTATAAGGAGGTGTCCATTGGAGTAATATCCCATGGTCCTTAAGGAACTGAGTAAACTCTGTACTTAAGTACTCACCTCCTCGATCTGATCAAAGAGTTTTGATACTCTTTCCAGTTTAGTTCTTTACCTCATTCTTGTACTCTCTGAATTTATCAAAGGCCTCGGACTTGTACTTCATTAAGTACACATATCCATACCTTGAGAAATCATCAGTAAAGTTAATGAAGTAGGAGTAACCACCAATGGCATGAGTTGACATGGGTCCACATACATCACTATGTATGAGTTCCAACAGCTCAATGGCTCTCTCTCTAGTTCCACTAAATGGAGAGTTGGTCAGTTTTCCATGAAGGCAAGGCTCGCAAGTTGCATATGACACATAGTCGAATGGATCTAGATATCCATCATTTAGTAACTTTTGAATCCTTCTTTCATGGATGTGACCTAGCCTACAATGCCATAGGTATGCACTGTTCATCTCATCTCATTTCCTCTTGGACATATTTACATTCATTATATGTGGAGTAGTGTTTAACATAAATAAACCATTATGCAATGTTCCTTTCGTGATGATCTTATCATCTAATAATATCGAACAATCGTTCTCAAAAACTAATTTATATCCACTAACTATCAAACATGAAATGGAGATAATGTTTTTGATAATAGAAGGAACAAAATAATATGCATTTAATGCAATAAAAGCTCCACCAGGCAGATGTAGGGCAACCTCACCAACAGCTACTACAACAACTTTTTCTCCATTACCCATCTTGAGGTCTATCTCACCTCTCTCTAGTCTCCTAGGCCTTGCTAGAACCTGCAACGAATTGCATATATGATAAGCACTACCGGTATCCAATACCCATGTGTTATCATAAGAGTATGACAAATGAAGACTGATCATGAATGTACCTGAAGCTTCATCAAGCTTTTGTTTTGCCCTTTCTGCAAGGTACCCTTTGCAGTTCCTCTTCCAGTGCCCATCTTTACCACAGTGGAAGCACTGGCCTTTGTCCTTTGCTGGGTCTTTCTTAGCAACCTTTGCTTTACTTGGTCTGCCCTTGCCCTTTCCCTTCTTAAGGGACATTTCTGCTTTTCTTTTCTTTTTGGTCTCACTAGTGTAGAGAACTGGCTTCTCTTTCTTAATAGTACTCTCTACCTCCCTCAACATATTGAGGAGCTCTGAGAGAGTCACCTCAAGCTTATTTATATTAAAATTCATTATGAACTGTGAAAAGGAATCTGGTAGGGACTGAAGCATAGTGTCCACACACAAGTTATCCTATAGGACCATTCTTAGACCTGTGAGTTTCTCTATCCACTCAATCATCTTTAGGACATGGTTTTGAACCGGTGTCCCCTCAGTCATCCTAGCGCGGAAGAGGCTCTTGGATATCTCATATCGCTGAGTCCTTCCTTTTTCCTCAAACAATTTACGGACATGTAGGAGAATGGATCTGGCATCCATCTTTTCATGTTGTCTCTATAACTCAAGAGTCATAGAGCCCAACATATAGCACTGAGCAAGAGTGAAGTTATCAGTATACTTCACATAGCGAGCGATCTCATCCTCGCTTGCCCCTTCTTCGGGCATAGGCATCACTGTATTAAGGATGTACACGATTTTCTCCGTCGTGAGAACAATTCTCAAGTTACAGAGCCAATCTGTATAATTTGGACCAGTGAGGTAGTTGACATCAAGTATGCCACGTAAGGGATTTGAAAGCGACATTTTCTGAAAATAAAGATGCAGTAGAAATGAATAACATGCAGATTTTGCAAGAAATAAACTACCAAGATATGGACTTCTATCTTAATATGCTCCTACTATTTTACTAACGAGTCACGCGACACCCTCAGCACGTGAAACGGAAGTCTCCGGTAGACTTCTAGTGGGGATTAGGATCCAATCAACGTCTTAGTATAACCTCGAGGGACTCGACCAATCACACTAAGCCTAAAAGGTAGGCAACTCTTCCCGATCACAACTCCTTGTGATTCCCGTCCTGTTCGGCCTCCGAATCACCATGGTCTCGAGGGACTCGACCAACCATGATGCTCGGTTAAGTCAACACCTTCGTTATAAGATGAGTCTGATTTGATGATATACCCTCGAGGGACTTGACCAAGCATACCATGTCCTCAGGTCACCGGTGACGTCTCTATGTCGTAAGCAAGATAGTGAATCGTGATATAGGTGAGTCTCGAGGGACTCGACCAACTCAACCTATACCGGGAATCGGTTCCTACTTATAACGATGGAAGGCCACGTGGGTCAATCTAATTGCCTCACATTTACTGACTTAATATTATCGAGAGAGATATTTCTATGATTTGGTCTCCTAATATGACATGTCACATATATACATATTTAATATATATCTATATCATATGCAAATATATATACATATCTAGTATGTGTATAAGCAATCACACCAGATGATCATGGACCATAACCTAATATGATTAGGCCCGAGCCAGTAGGCCTAATCACTCACATCAAGATCTATGTGTGCAACGGTACATCTCCATGCCCTGTGATCGTCCATCTCGTCCTCGTCGGTTCCGTCGACATCTCGATGCATCTTCATGCATCGCGATCATCCATCTCGTGGGTCCCGCTATCGCATCCACGCTCCCGCTGCGCCTCCACATGTGATTACAACTTAATCATAGGCACACAGGCCCGACAATAAACGAGAAATATAATGGAGGCTCGCAGACCCTAATAATAATAATCACAAGTACACACATCACACGGTCCATGATCATCCGTCCACACATCATATATCACATGTATAAATAATCATCATCATGTAGGACTACTAGATAATAATAAAAATAATAATCAAATAAACTTTTTAATTAATTAGTATTTTATGAAATCAGGGATATATAGGAAATTTCTCAATTCCTAGGGGTATTTTCATAATTTAGACAAAAGACAGAAATTAGAATTTCTCAAATTCCGAGGGGCAAAACTATCTTTTACCTAGAAAACCCTAATGCCCTCATCCTCCCTTGCTGCTGGCGGGGGGTTGTGCGGCGGAGGGCAAGGTCGCTGCCCTCGCCTGCAGGCGGCACGCTCGCTGGCGGCGCTGACCCTGCAGCTGGGCACCCCCGCGGGCGTCGCCGCCTTGGCGGGCGGGCGCCCCTGGTGGGATTTTGCATGTGGGAGCAGCGGCTACAGGCGCCGCTGCCCTATGGCGCGTCACCACGCGAGAGCAGCGGTCGCAGGTGTCGCTGCCCTTGCGGCTACTACTGCAGGCTGCCTGCCTGCACGCAGATAGCAGTGCTGTCATCTGCGACGATAGCGAGGGCAACAACAGTTGCTGTCCTTTTCCGCTTTTGCATCAACGATTTTGACGTCAAAAGCTTCTCCAAAACACAACACACGCAGTTTAAAACAAATCTATCGCACGAACAACCTGGCTCTGATACCACTGTTGGGAAAATCTTTGGGGGCGACATCACATACGTAGCGGAAGAACAATAAAACAAAATCTTTGATTCCCAAAGAGATATTTGTCGTCGTGAGAAGATTGGTGCGCAAAATCCGTGAAATTGAAAAATTACATATAGAATAGATTGTGTTACTTAGGGAGATCGTATATCCCTGTTTCCTTACAGATCCTTTAGAGAGGGTGAAGGAGGTCAAGCGTCCTCCTCTCTAGCGGTGATCCACACAGCAGGGCTGCGACGATGCTCCTCAAAACTCTAGGCCTGCTTTAAGGTGGAGAAGGGAAGGAGAATATGAGCGGCAAACAAAGGCTCTAGCCTATGAGGCTATGAATCTCTCCTATTTATAGAGGTCCCCTGTCAAACCCTAATGGATCCTCGCCTAGTGGGTATTAGATCTGCATCCAATAACCCAAGCCTTTTAGATTAGTGGATCTCTATCCAATAATCTCTCATGGGCTCTTATTGGATCTCGTTCATGGGATCCAATAATTCAAGAACTTATTTGATATCCAATAAGACAAGGGCACCGTCAGATATCTCATATCCGAACCTCTACTTATCGCAATGCCTACCATATGTGTGTGACCCTCTAGGACCAATATCGAGCTGGCCGTGAGTCATACAAGTCGAACTCCTTCTAACTTAGTGAATTATTATCTCTGTAATAATTCACTTGACTCTTCGACTACAGATGTACTAGGCCACTACGCCATAGTCCCAAGATGATATAGGGGAATCCAATCCATTGGGCCTATCTGTCCTCAGTTACCATGTACCTATAGTACCTTATTCATCTAATATCCCAGAGACCGTATATCGAGCATGGTGCTGTCAGACCCATACGATTTCTACTCGAGTCTCGCTCTAATCGGATTCTCCCGGAGAACTCTTTGAAAATATCGCAAGATTGATTGATCATATTGAAAGCATGCCTTACATTTATAGTATGAAATTCATGTGCAAAATCTTTGAGAATATCGCAAGATTGATTGATCATATTGAAAGCATGCCTTACATTTATATCATGAAATTCATGTTGAAAATCTTTATCTCCTGTCGTATTAAAAATTGTCTCTTATCATTCGACTTGAAAATGATTTTCATCGAAGTCTTGTATTTACTATTTCTTAATGAGAATAACGATAAGTTCTACGGTTAGAACTTATCGGTTTATGCTTGAATTCAATGGATGAAACTCAAGTGTTTTCATCTTCTCATAATATGGCATATAGATAGGGGGAGTTATGTTTAACTCCGTCATCAATTGATTATCATCATAAAAAATGGGGAGATTGTTGAATCTCGGATTTTGATGATAAAATCAATTGATGGATTAATTGATCTAATCCATATTATTGAGTTAAGTATGCAGGATTAATTACGATAACCAGAAAACACAAAGCAAGAATACCGGAGTCAAGTTCGATAGACGTTTAAGAGTCCGAAGAATCGTCGGAGATGCTGCCGGAACCAACCGAGAAGAAATCGGGAACCTGTCGAAATTTTTGGAAGTTCGCCAAAGAGATCGTCGGAGGTTCACAAAGATCACCGAGAAGGCTCGGCTACTCATTAAAGTCATCACAAGTTCGGGAGCTTGCTGGGAGCCCGTCGGAAGAAGTTCGTCGGAAAGCTCGCCGGAACAAGACTCGACGTTCGCGGTTGAAAACTTGCTTAGGATGTGTTTTGTTATGTAGTTTACTTGTAATTAGGATTAGGATTAAGAGATAATCCTATATCCTGGTTAGGGGCCAACTGGAACCAAAATTAGACTTAGTTTGGGCTAAATTTGAAGCCCAACAAGTGAACCGAAGGGTTTGGCGGTGGCACCGCCAGACTGGGTGGTTGCACTGCCCAGCACCCGAGAGCTGGGTGGTGGCACTGCCTGGCCTGGGAGGTGGCACCGCCCAGCACTGTCAATGTTTGACAATGACAGGCGGTGGCACCGCCAGCATCGGGAACCCAAAGAGAATTCAAATTTTGGAGCCCAAATTTGAATCCTCTTGAGGCCTATAAATACCCCTCAAATCTCAGCTGAGATTACAACTTTTTGAGCAGCAATTGTTTGAGAGAAAGGTCTTAGAAAAGTCTTTGCTAGTATTGTTTTCAATTTGCTAGTGTTCACCTCCTTCTTTCTTGCTGAAAATCTGTAAGAGAGTGAACCGCTTGTAAAAAGTTGTAAGAGAGGTATTTACCCTTCCCCTTCAAGAGATTTGCTAGTGGAAGGTGGGAGCCTCATCGAAGAGGGGCCTCGCAAGTGGATGTAGGTCATTTGACCGAACCACTATAAAATTGGCGTGATCTCTGGTTTGCATTTACTTATTGTCATTTACATTACTGCAAACCATTTGCACTTTAATGCTCTACTTCTTTGTCTCCGTCTTACTTATCTCTTCAAGTTAAAACGCAATCGAAACGGTTTCAAATGAAAACGTTACTTTTATCGTACGAAGTTTCTGAAAGTGTTTAAATCGTCAAAAGTTTATCACACTTTACCGCTGCACAAATTCACCCCCCCTCTTAGTGCCACTCCGATCCTAACAATTGGTATCAGAGCTAGGCTCACTCTCATATTTGGTTTGATACCCAAGATAGATGGCTTACTCCGACATACATGAGGGTCATTCTATCACACGTCCACCCTTGTTTAATGAGTCGGATTATACTTATTGGAAGACTCATATGAGGATCTTCCTTATTTCCATGGATTTCGAGCGGATTTAAAAAATCTTCTCTTCCGATGAGCGAATGGAATGAATCGGAGAAGAAGGTTTTTGCCTTAAATGCAAAGGCTATGAATGCCTTGTTTTGTGCACTAGACAAAAATGAATTTAATCGTGTTTCAATTTGTGATTCGGCTTTTGATATTTGGAGAACTCTTGAGGTCACTCATGAAGGCACTAGCTGAGTGAAAGAGTCCAAAATCAACATCCTTGTGCACTCTTACGAACTTTTCCGAATGAAACCAAGTGAGTCCATCGGAGACATGTACACCCGGTTTACGGATGTCATCAATGAACTCAAAGCTCTTGGTAAAGATTTTACTAACTTTGAACTAGTAACTAAAATCTTAAGATCCCTCCCTAAAAGTTGGGATCCAAAAGTTACGGCCATTCAAGAGGCCAAAGACCTTAAAACATTTCCTCTTGAAGAACTCATTGGGTCTCTAATGACCTATGAAATGACATGTCAAGCTCATGACGAACTCGAGAACCCCCTTCCAAAGAACAGGAAGGATATGACACTCAAATCATAAGAAGACCACTTGAAAGGAACATCAAGTGATGAGGATAGTGACAATGACATTGCACTTTTGACTCAAAAATTTAAAAAATATTTAAGAAAGAACAAATTTAAAAATAATGCAAAAAATAAATTCGAATAAAAGAAGGACCAAGTGATTTGCTATGAATGCAAAAAATCGAGACACTACAAGAACGATTGTCCTCAAGCCAAAAAGAGAACATCAAAGAAGAAGGCGCTCAAGGCAACATGGGATGATTCAAGCGCGTCCGAAGAAGAGGAGTCCAACACCGAGCAAGTTGCTCATTACGCCCTAATGGCCATCGGAGAAGAGGTAATGGATTTAATTAATGCAGATTTACCTTATCATGAATTGATAAATGCTTTCCATGAGTTATTTGATGAATGTAAGACAACTAGTAGAAAATATAAATTGCTAAAAAAGGAGCATGATAGTCTCACTTGTGATATCGATAAATTAAAAACTGAATATCATGATAGTTTAGCTACATGTATAAAATGCCATGATCTAGAATCTCTCCAAAAGGAGAACTTGCTACTTAAGGACACCTTGAAGAAATTCGAGGTTGGTAGCAAATCTTTGAACATGATCCTTACAAATAAGGGTCACGTTCCTAAAAGAAGTGGAATCGGATTTGTGAGAAGTCCTCACCAAAATCCAACCATCTTCATTAAAGGCCTCGTCTTACATGTTCGGCACCAAAGCAATTGCAACTTTTGTTGCAAATATGGACATAAAACTTATAAAAGTCCATTCAAGAAAATTAGTCCGAACAAACTAATTTGGGTTCCTAAAGGAACCATGATCAATTCTATGCAATATGATGAACAAGTTTTTAAGGAACCCAAAAGAAAATGGGTACCTAAAAATAATCCCTTCTTGTAGAAACATACACCATCACAAACTAGAGCAAGAGATGGTATCTAGATAGTGGATGCTCAAGACATATGACTGGAGATCCATCTCATTTCTCTATGCTCACTAGCAAAGAAGAAGGGTACGTCACCTTCGGAGACAACAACCAAGGCAAAATCATTGGCAAGGGAACCATATGTAACAAATTAAAATTTTCTATTGATGATGTCTTACTAGTTGATGGATTGAAACATAATCTCTTGAGTGTTAGTCAATTATGCGATAAAGGTTATATCGTTAGATTTGAATCAAATGTGTGTATTATTGAAAAACCAAACCATAACATAACTATGATTACATTAAAACAAAATAATGTCTACACCATCAACCTTGATGAACTAAGTAATGAAATGTGCTTCTCCGCTTTAAATGATGATGCTTGGCTTTGGCATAGGAGACTAGGCCATGCAAGCATGAAACTAATATCTAAGATCTCATCTAGAGACTTAGTGCGAGGAATTCCAAATATAAAGTTTATTAAGGACAAAGTATGCGATGCATGTCAACTAGGTAAACAAATAAAAACTAGTTTCAAACAAAAAACTCAAATTAGCACCACTAGACCATTACAATTGATTCATTTGGACTTATTTGGACCAATTGACACGACAAGTCTAGGGGAAAGCAAATATGCGGTTGTAATTGTGGATGACTATACTAGATACACTTGGACCTATTTCTTAGCTCACAAAAGTGATTGCTTCAAGTGTTTCTCTAAATTTTGTAAACCCACTAAAAACGAAAAAGGTTTCATGATTTCATCAATTCGGAGTGATCACGGTGGCGAATTTTAAAACCGTGACTTTCAAAATTTTTGTGAGGTTAATGGATACAATCACAACTTCTCCACTCCGAGGAATCCCCAACAAAATGGAGTAGTTGAAAGAAAAATAGAAACCTACAAGAAATGGCAAGAACTATGTTAAATGAACATAGTTTACCTAAGTATTTTTGGGCCGAAGCCGTAAATACGGCTTGCTATATCATGAATAGAGTCCTAATAAGACCATCCTTATCAAAAACTCCCTATGAATTATGGAATAACAAAAAACCAAATATTTCCTATTTTAAAGTTTTCGGTTGTAAATGCTTTATTTTGAATGAAATGGATGCCTTAGGAAAATTTGATGCTAAATTGGATGAAGGCATCTTTCTTGGTTACTCTTTCGTTTCTAAGGCTTTTCGGGTTTTTAACAAAAGAACCTTAGTAATAGAAGAGTCTATTCATGTAGTTTTTAATGAAATTTCTAATTTAAAGAAAAATGATTTTGATGATGATCTTGGTTTTGATAATTTGAATTTAAATGAACCCCCTCCTCAAAATAGCAACTTGGATGCACCTTCTTCCGAAATTTCCTTACAATGGAAGTATATAGATGCTCATCCAAAGGAGCTAATTATAGGAGATACATCGAAAGGGGTTCAAACTCGTTCCTCTTTCAAGAATTTTTATGCTAACGCCGCCTTCCTTCTCAAATCGAACCTAAATGCATTAACGAGGCCATAAAAGATGAATTTTGGATTATCGCAATGTAAGAGGAATTGAATCAATTTGAGAGGAATAAGGTATGGAAGCTTGTTCCTAGACCTAGTGACCATTTAGTCATTGATACTAAATGGGTCTTTAGAAACAAGCAAGATGAAAATGGTATCGTGGTTAGAAACAAGGCTAGATTAGTGGCCAAAGGTTTCAACCAAGAAGAATGTATCGATTACGAAGAAACTTTCGCTCCCGTGGCTCGATTAGAAGCCATAAGGATGCTCCTTGCCTATGCTAGTAGTAATAATTTTAAACTATTTCAAATGGATGTCAAAAGTGCTTTCTTGAATGGTTTTATTTCCGAAGAAGTATATGTCGAACAACCTCCTGGATTTGAAAATTCTCTTCTTCCTAACCATGTATTCAAATTGACTAAGGCTCTCTATGGCTTGAAACAAGCTCCTAGAGCTTGGTATGAAAGGCTTAGTTCCTTTCTTATTTTAAATAATTTTACTAAAGGCAAGATTGATACTACATTGTTTATTAAATATTTTAAAAATAATTTTTTTATTGTGCAAATTTATGTTGACGATATTATTTTTGGCTCTTCGGATGAATCACTATGTGAATCATTTGCCAAATGTATGAGTCATGAATTTGAAATGAGTTTAATGGGTGAATTAACTTTCTTTTTGGGATTACAAATCAAACAACTTAGTGATGATATATTTCTTAACCAATCTAAATATACATTAGAATTGTTAAAATAATTTAACATGGATAATTCAAAAGCAATAAACACCCCTATGAGTACTGTGACTAAGTTAGATATAGATGAAAATAGTGAAATTTTCGATCAAAAAACATATAGGGGAATGATAGGTAGTCTACTCTACCTCATTACGACTAGACCGGATATTATGTTTAGTGTAGGACTTTACGCTAGGTTTCAATCAAATCCTAAATTATCTTATCTTAAAAGTGTTAAAAGAATATTTAGGTATCTTAAAGGAACTCCAAATTTAGGACTATGGTATCCAAAATAAAAAAAATTCGATTTAATAGCTTATGCAGATGCCGATTTTGGCGGATGCAGGATAGATAGAAAAAGTACATCCGGAACATGCCAATTTTTAGGACATGCACTTGTTTCTTGGACTTCCAAGAAACAAAATTCAGTTGCACTATCTACGGCGGAAGCCGAATACATTGTTGCAAGTGCATGCTATGCACAAGTTGTTTGGATGAAAAATACATTAGAAGACTATGGAATTCACTTTAAAAACATTCCCATAAAATGTGATAATACTAGTGCCATATGTCTTACTAAAAATCCAATTCAGCACTTTAGAACTAAGCACATCGACCTTAGGCATCATTTCATACGCGATCATGTCCTTAACAATGATGTTGTTCTAGAATTCATTGACACAAAGCATCAATTAGCATATATATTTACAAAAGCTTTGAATGAAGACCAATTTGAATTCATTAGAAGGGAATTAGGTATGTTAAATTGTCCCTAAGAATAAACTTGTTTGAATGGATTTTTCTGTAAAGTTTTTCATCCTCTCTCCGTTCCTCGATGAACCTGATCCTTCTCTTTCGATTCTAAATGACATGTTAAATTATCTTATCCTATCTTGAGTCAAACACCGCTCCCATCTGATCAAGATTAATGATTTTATGATATCTTGTGAATCTCAAAATTGATTTTGATGGCTTGATTATGAGTTTCAAGTTGACGAATTGAATTTGAATGGATTTGTATTCAAATTATAATCTTGGCTTATTAGAGTTACTACTTGAAATTTTTTTTATCACTATCTCTTCCTTGTACATCTACAATTTTTGTTATTTATAGAAAGAAGAGATTTGATAAAATGGATGAATGCTGAATTTTCCTTTAAGATAAACTCTGCGTAAATATTTTAGCATACTTAATTTTGAATGATAAAATTTTTATGATCAATGCTGAATTCCTGATGTTATAATCACAAATTATGTGCTTCAAGTCTCATTCCCTTTTTGTTGATGACAAAGGGGGAGAAAAGTGATGACTTGTACCATTTTAATAGCATGACTTATATGAATTGCAAAAGCTTGTGTGATATGAATGTCTTATATGCCTTCAAAATCTTTGAGAATATCGCAAGATTGATTGATTATATTGAAAGCATGCCTTACATTTATATCATGAAATTCATGTGCAAAATCTTTGAGAATATCACAAGATTGATTGATCATATTGAAAGCATGCCTTACATTTATATCATGAAATTCATGTTGAAAATCTTTATCTCCTGCCGTAGTAAAAATTGTCTCTTATCATTCGACTTGAAAATGATTTTCATCGAAGTCTTGTATTTACTATTGCTTAATGAGAATAACGATAAGTTCTACGGTTAGAACTTATCGGTTTATGCTTGAATTCAATGGATGAAATTCAAGTGTTTTCATCTTCTCATAATATGGCATATAGATAGGGGGAGTTATGTTTAACTCCGTCATCAATTGATTGTCATCATCAAAAAGGGGGAGATTGTTGAATCTCGGATTTTGATGATAAAATCAATTGATGGGTTAATTGATCTAATCTATATTATTGAGTTAAGTGTGCAGGATTAACTACGATAACCAGAAAACACAAAGCAAGAATACTAGAGTCAAGTTCGATGGACGTTTAAGAGTCCGAAGAATCGTCGGAGATGCTGCCGGAACTAACCAAGAAGAAATCGGGAACCTGTCGGAATTTTTGGAAGTTCGCCGAAGAGATCGTCAGAGGTTCACGGAGATCACCGAGAAGGCTCGGCTACTCATTAAAGTCATCACAAGTTCGGGAGCTTGCTAGGAGCCCGTCGGAAGAAGTTCGTTAGAAAGCTCGTCGGAACAAGACTCGACGTTCGCAGTTGAAAACTTGCTTAGGATGTGTTTTGTTATATAGTTTACTTGTAATTAGGATTAGGATTAAGAGATAATCCAATATCCTGGTTAGGGGCTAATTGGGCCCAAAATTAGACTTGGTTTGGGCTAAATTTGAAGCCCAACAAGTGAATCGAAGGGTCTGGCGGTGGCACCACCAGACTGGGCGGTTGCACCGCCCAGCACCCGAGAGTTGGGCGGTGGCACCGCCCAGCACTGTCAATGTCTGACAGTGACAGGCGGTGGCACCGCCAGCATCGGGAACCCAAAGAGAATTCAAATTTTGGAGCCCAAATTTAAATCCTCTTGAGGCCTATAAATACCCCTCAAATCTCAGTTGAGATTACAACTTTTTGAGCAGCAATTGTTTGAGAGAAAGGTCTTAGAAAAGTCTTTGCTAGTCTTGTTTTCAATTTGCTAGTGTTCACCTCCTTCTTTCTTGCTGAAAACCTGTAAGAGAGTGAACCGCTTGTAAAAAGTTGTAAGAGGGGTATTTACCCTTCCTCTTCAAGAGATTTGCTAGTGGAAGGTGGGAGCCTCATCGAAGAGGGGCCTCGCAAGTGGATGTAGGTCATTTGACCAAACCACTGTAAAATTGGCGTGATCTCTGGTTTGTATTTACTTATTGTCATTTACATTACTGCAAACCATTTGCACTTTAATGCTCTACTTCTTTGTCTCCGTCTTACTTATCTCTTCAAGTTAAAACGCAATCGAAATGGTTTCAAACGAAAACGTTACTTTTATCGTATGAAGTTTCCGAAAGTGTTTAAATCGTCAAAAGTTTATCACACTTTACCGCTGCACTAATTCACCCCCCCCTCTTAGTGTCGCTCCGATCCTAACATATTCCTCTCATGACGCCGAGAGTGGATGATCCTCTATCGACACTCAATAGCCCTCGTAAGGTCGACTACCACTCCCAATGACCAACTGTACTAGATCTGGGATAGCTATACCTATAAGTCTGGTATCAAAGAGTGGAGCACTCATACAGGACATCCTTGGTGTCTCAAGTCTAAGGATCAGATATACCACTAGGACTACGGAATCACTGTTTGACAATAAGGTATCATCAACCATCCAGCATTCCGTAAGCGGATCAATCAGTGAACTCATTCTCCAATGAGCACCTGTACTGTATCCCTAGTGTCCCTACACGAGCAGCTATGAGACCAGCTGCATCCATCATATGGACGGGTATACAACACACCAGTTTGTCTGGTTATTACGATGTCCCTCTCGAGTAACCTATGACCGGGATTATTTAGGATATGTGTTTAAAAGTGAATCGATCTCATTTTCGTGATCTCATTATGATCCGATTCGCATTATACAAATCCAAGGACATCACAATATATATATATATATATATATATATATATATATATATATATATATATATATGCAAAAATATGCCAAAATATAAGCAAAAGATTCTATATCAAGTCACACGTGCCATCACTCACGTGATTGACTTGTTGGGCACTTATGACTAGTAGCTTTTTTACAGAGTACCCTAATTGAAGATGTCTTCATGTAGCAACCTCTTGGCTTTATCTATCCTTAGTATCCAAGACATGTTTTTAAACTACAAAAAACTATTTATGGACTTTGTCAAGCTTCAAGAGCTTGGTATATAGAACTTGGCTCGTTTGTGACATCTACTGGCTTCATTAACTCTAAGTTTGATACCTCACTATTTCTCTATCAATAAAGTGGCAATACAATATATCTTTGATATATGTGGATGACTTTATTGTCATGGGCAATAATCCCATGGAGATCAAGGCATTCCTCAAGTATTTGACAAATCGATTCTCCCTCAAAGATCTAGAAACCTTGAGCTACTTTTTTGGAGTAGAAGTAATATATATATCTTCAAGACTTTTCCTATCACAAAGAAAGTATATTCATGATTTGTTATCAAAGATGAACATGTAGGATGCAAAAGTGATTACAACTCCTCTGTCTACTGGTGAATCACTCAAATTATATGATAGAAGCTCTACTACGGACCCCACTCAATATCGCCAAGTATTTAAATTCTCACAATACTTAGCTGTCACACGCCCAGATATCTTATTGGTGGTTAATAAATTATCACAATTCATGTATCGACTATCTACTATGCATTGGTCTGTAGTTAAACGGATCTTACAACATCTTAATGGGACCCTCATGGCCTTTTTTTTTTTTTTAACACTTCTCACTTTATCTCCATGCCTTTATTGATACTGATTGGGTATGAAACTTTACTGATAGAATATCTATATCGGGGTGTATTATTATTATTGGATATAATATAATCAGTTAGAATTCTAAGAAACAAAAGACAATCGCATAATCTATAATTGAAGCTAAATATCGTGTCATTGTCACCGCTGTTGTAGAACACAATTGGGTCATAAATATGCTCAAGGAACTTTACATCGACTCCACATTTACTCATACAATATATTGTGATAATGTCGGAGCTACATACTTAAGCACCAATCCAGTGTTCCACTTATGCATAAAACACATTGCCATCGATTTTCACTTCATGCGAGATCAAGTTATCATATATCAACTACGTTTTTCTCATATGCATATGACTGATCATCTAGCAGACTCACTTACGAAGCTTGTCATCCGTAAATAATTTTTCTCGCATCAGTACAAGATCGACATTCTTGACAGGAGCACTATCTTACGGTGGCATGATAGCAGCTAAGATTTCTCTATCTGTACGATAAAATTTCATTGCTTTGTCGAAAGAAATCATCTTTCCTAACATATATAAATATTGAGCACATATTAAACACAAAAACATATCTTCATATTTCATTCTTTCATCGTGAAATTAAGGGGAATATCGGTTCCTGCTCATCATTGATTGCAATGCTTTACAAAAGCTTTAGCTTTTTGTTCTCGTCAAGAGCGAGTGTTAGCAGCATAACCTAAGAAGCCTGAATTCAATGATCTGTACATGGAAACACCTACAGAAAGTATGTAGAATTTTCTGATTAAAGGGTTCAGATTGTCAAAATCCATGACATCTTCAGGTGGTGTTCATCGATAATTTCAACCAGAAAGAAAAGTTATGGCCGCCATGGATCACCACTCAGAAAGCAGATGATGGTTGGATGATGGTTGAGCCCTGATCTCAAAGAAGCCAACAACTCCTATTGGCACAGAGACCAGCCACAGTGTAATACAACTCAACCTTCTGCTACTCGTGCAAACTGCAATCCGATGACTCATCGTTGTATTGCACATAGCACTCGCTGAAGGTGAACGAAACCTAAAGTTGCCATGTTTCTGCAGTTTGCAAAGTAGTCAAGAACACAGAGGCCATACATTCTGATAGCAGAATTGTGCCTGACGGTGACTGTCAAATCCAATGACCAAACGGTGATTACACTAGAACTCCTCCATCCTTTTCTGGTTCGGTGGTCCATGCGAGCGTTTCTCTGCTTCCTCGACCTGTCTTGGTGGGACAAAAGAAGTGACAAGGAAATGGCATTATGGCAGCAGAGAAAGTAGCTTCACTGTTGCAACATACCCCAGGCCATGCTCGTAGACCAACACTTGGATCCAAAGGTGCTTTGGGGAGAGGCAACAAAGGAGAGGCCTGATATGAAACCGTTAAAGAAGTGAAAGCTATGTAAGAAACCATAAGGTTTCGGAGGTAGAAAAAAAGAAGCAAAGACCAAAGATCTCCTTTGACTGATGAACTGTGGAAGCAAACTCTTGAACAAGGTGAATTTAGGTAGAGACACCAACATGTATTAGATTAGGTAGCTTATCATCACATCTTAGGATTGACACGTATATTTCATATCTGCAGGAAAACATGCCAGATGAATTTGCTTTGAGAGGTTTTATAAGGGGCCAAAACATCCTAAAAAACAGCAAATCCAAGAAGAAAAGAAAGTAAATTGTGTGAGCTATGGGAATTTAGAGTTAGCAAGGGACTAGTGCATGATATGGACCAATCTTATCCACTCTTAAAATTATTAGCGATTGAGCAAGGAAGATCTAATCACGGATAAGATTGAGTGCTTGGGTTGACAGTAAAATCATCATCTGGTTGTTGAATTAAGCTTTGGGTGCTGCTGCCTTTTAAATCCCATCAAGCGGTCAACATGAGACTCACAACGAGAGTTATTGGTGGGGAGGGAAGATTTGTCATCCAATTTAGAAGTGGACTCGTTGGTAGGAATGTTATTTTTCCATCATATCTTTTCCTTGGCCTCCACTTGCTCTCGTTGATATGATGTCTCAGCAAAATGAAGATTGCCAAATGAGTCGAGGCAAAGAAGACCATTAACTTCCTATCAGGAGCAAACCATGGAGGAAAGCTTCCATAAACTGCATGTTTGCTACAAAATGCTTATACCGAATTCTCATCATTGACCTCAGTCAGCTTTTCTGAGAGAACAGTTCACTGGCTGTGGTACAAATCAGAATTCACTGTTTGGAATTCTTGGTCATCACCTTGGCCAGGACATGATCTGACCAAGCTTTTCTTGGTTGAACAATGTAGGTTTGACATGCACTGTGTCATTCCATGATGTGACAAGCCCAAAGTGCCTCCCTTAGCTTTCTTTTGATGCTTCCACGACGAAATTAACCTGCATTTCTCTGCCTGTGCTCATCAACAGATCGATTCTCTTCAGTTTCTTTCTTCCATCACGAAGAACAAACCATGATGAAGATACGTGTCTCCGAACTAGCCAAACTAACAATGTCTCTGAACACTGCCCTAGGTTGAGCCAAGATCCAACCTCAAGACTCCCCCACTTCCCAAAGTTTTGCAGATCTATCTATCTGTCTCATCCAACACCCACTATGGTTGCAGACCACTCGAAAGCCATGCCGAAGCATTTCCAACAAAGTTCTCACCTTGCGGACCCCTAGAAAATCTCAACTCTTCTCCATGCAGGAATGGGAGCGCTGAACATTCCCCATGCCACATAGCATTTAGCCATCAACACCTTGAAGACAATGCAAAGAGTCACAAGTTTTACCAAAAGAGAGGACAGATGGGAAAAGAAGGAAGAACTACTGCTATCAAAAGAAACAGAAAGAAAAATTGTCTGAAAAGTATGTCTCTCCCCATGCAAACATACACATCACGACCCGGAAAAACTCGACATTTTCAAAGTTGAACAAAATCTCTCTCTCTCTCTCTCTCTCTTTCTGCATCCTTCTGTGTCATTTTCATTAGACGTTTTTATCGTTTTATTTCTTTCCTTCCCTACACCTGCCTCATGGGAAGGATCAAGGAGAGGAGGGGGTGTACGCCATACTGAAATGGGGCCGTTGTGAGGGGGAAGACTCTAAATGGTGTGTGGGGTCTGGCGGCTCTTCTTTTCATTTGTTCTCTCATTAGTTTCCATCTTAGATTTTCTTGCTTGATAACAACATTTTTGCTTCCATTCCCCTGTTATGGTTTTGTCTTGGATTTTGGAGGAAAAAGACATGAGAGAAGGGAGAGAGCGAGAGAGAGGGAGATGGGGGGCCTCTATATGCACTTTATTCTCTTAAAACTGGATACTTTAATCAACTCCTAGGCACAAGGATTTGAAGGAGAGCATGCCCCCAGTCTCTCCCTCCATTCTCCTCACACACCATCCCTTCCTACCTTCTCAAAGGTGCGTGCCTGCACTCTTCTTCTTCTCCAAGATCCAATCTTTTTCACTTCCTTGCATTTGAACTCTATGGTTCCCACTTCTTGTTTCAGTCAGCAATCCTCCACATCAAAACCCATCTAGAGAGGGGAACAAAGATCACAGCTTCCTTTTTCTGAAGAGAATCTGGCAGTGACTCTCTCCAGTTCCTTTTGATCTTGTTAGATAGCAAAATTAACTTCCTAGTAGATTAGTAAGTGAAGTAAAGGATCTGTATCTTTGTTTTCCATAAAAAATCTACTCTGCTCTCTGGTTCTCTGCATCTTGTTCTTCTCCAGGAGGAGGGAACAGTATGGAAACCAGAAACACCAACTGTTTCCATTCCCTTTCATTGCCTGGAGATCTGAAGACGACCGTTTATTCTGCTCTATGAGGGCATCTGAAACCATGAAAGATGGGACTTCGAAGAAAAGCAAGGTTTTTGCTTACAGATGCTCTGAGTAGACCTGTTGTTCTCTTACAGTCAAGTGCCACTGAGCTTCGTGGATTACTAATGCTTACCTTCTTTTTCTCCTTCTTTCATCTGTTTGAGAGCAGCTCTCATGGTCCAAGTCCCTTGTAAGATGGTTCAACATCAAGAACAAAGCTGACGACTTCCATTCAGATTATGTCAGTAGAGGTAGAGATGCTTATGTCACCCTTACTTCTGCTATCATGTTCATTGCTTGTGGTGCTGTTTTGTCTTCCACATCCCTTTTTCTTCCTTGTCAAAGCTCCCTTCTCTTCTCTCCTCAGCATCTGCTGAGGACCAACTGCTTCCCCTCCAACACTGTGAAACAAGTCATGGGTCTGATGCCCATTAATGCAGAACACAGCCTGGATTCCTTGTTCTTCTTAAAGTGTGTGCGTGTTCTTTTCAGGAGGCGATGAGGAATGGCGGGTCAGCATCACAGGGACAGAAGCTTACTCTGTCAAGCAAAGCAAAACAGGTTAAACAGTGCATCCTCCCAGCCTTGCAGCTTTGGACCATGTCTTCCTTCTCTTTCCCTTCCCTCTCTGAATTGTTCCTATTCCTCACACAAACTTCAATTTGTGTCATCAGAGAGATTGTCCAGGAAGAAGTCCGATCAAGTTCGACGAGGAAAGATCGATCTTGTTGCAGCTGAAGTCACCGAAACCCAGCACTACAGGTACCTTCAAACAACAACCAAGCAATCACCCATCCATTCCACTTCTTAGCTGCCTTGAGCCGCTTACCACTCGATTTCTTGGGCTAGGATCTTCGTTGCAACATGGAATGTAGGTGGGAACTCCCCAAAAGGTAGTCTGAATCTTGATGATTGGCTCCAAGCCTCACCTGCTGCAGACATATACGTCCTGGGGTACGTGCCTCACCTTCGTGCATCTTCCTCGAAGCGTCTGTGATGTGAAGTTGCCTGTTTTGGTCTCTCAGATTTCAGGAAGTTGTTCCTCTCAATGCGGGAAATGTTTTGGGGGCAGAAGACAATGCTCCTGCAAGGAAATGGGTTGCTCTCATTAGGAAGACCCTCGACGGTCTTCCCGGCAATGGCAGCAGCAGCAGCTACCAGACACCCTCCCCTGTCCCAAACCCAATCATGGAGTTGGACGACGACTTCGAAGGCGCGACGACGTCGAGACACCAGCATTTGCTCCACCGCCGCTCGTTCCAGTCCTTGAGCCGTAGTTTGAGGATCGACGGGGACGTCTTGGCCCCGCAGCCCCGGTTAGATCGCCGGCACAGCATCTGCGAGCGTGTCATTTTCGCAAACAGGCCAAGTGATTACGACCCCAGCTATCGATGGGGTGGCTCCGACGACGACGACGACAACATCAGTGGAGATTACTCCCCTAGCATGGCAGCACACTACTCGCCCATGTCGTATGGCCACGCAGCTTCCTCATCCATGGAGGGGCGAGATAGACCAGGACATCCAAGGTAAAAATAAATACCTCAGAACTATTTGAGCATTTGCTTTCCAGCAAGAACTCAACTGGAAGAAGGATTTCACCTCTCGACCAGGTATTGTTTGGTGGCAAGCAAGCAGATGGTGGGGATATTTCTCACTGTATGGGTGAGAGGAGATATAAGAGAGAGCATAAGGAACCTAAAGGTCTCCTGTGTTGGTAGAGGTTTGATGGGTTATCTTGGGAACAAGGTAAGATTTAGTTGCATGTCTCTTGCTGTCTCTAGCTTCAATGCAGTCAATTCCTTAATGCTGCTACCGGCTGCAACATGAGAACCACATCACTTGGAGGATTGTTAAACTTGTTTCTTCCAGGGTTCGATTTCGATTAGCATGTGTTTGCACCAAACAAGCTTCTGCTTCATCTGCAGCCATTTGACTTCTGGGCAGAAGGATGGAGATGAGCTGCGGAGGAACTCTGATGTGATGGAGATCCTGAGAAAGACCAGGTTCCCTTCGGTTCATGGTGACAGGTCACCTGAGACCATCCTTCAGCATGAGTAAGCCTGTTTGCCATTTGCTTGGCGAAGTGAACACCCGACTACGTTCCGCTAATGGCTCTCATGTTTGCCGTTTGCTCTTCTCCCTAGTAGTCGAATAATTTGGCTTGGAGATCTAAATTACCGCGTTGCTCTTTCGTATCGCGCGGCCAAGGTACTTGTCGAAATGCGTAACTGGAAAGCACTGCTGGAAAAAGACCAGGTAGAGTCGTGCTTCTTAGCGAAGATTTCATGTGATCACGAGGAACACTTTCTGGTGGCTCATTCTGCTCTTTCTCTGAAGCAGCTTCGGATAGAAAGGAGGTGTGGCCGCGTCTTCCGGGGATGGAACGAAGGAAGAATATACTTCCCTCCCACATACAAGTATTCAAACAACTCGGACCGCTACGCTGGAGATGACATGAACCTCAAAGAGAAGCGTCGAACGCCTGCATGGTATCATTTAAGATCAAACAATTTTCACTACAGTAGCTTAGAATCCATTGATCTGATATGTGAAGCTGATCAAATTGTTTCACGGATCAGGTGCGATCGCATCTTATGGTATGGAAGAGGCCTCAACCAGCTCTCCTACGTTCGTGGCGAGTCCAGGTTCTCTGATCATAGACCTGTTTCTAGCATTTTTACAGCAGAAGTCGAGTCGATTAATCACCGCCGAATACAGAACATGGATTGCGCTGGCTCTCAAGTAGACATCGAAGAGCTTTTGCCCTTCTCAAATGGTTACACAGATCTCAGTTTCTTTTAAAGATTGCAAGCGGTCAGATGCTCCAAGCTCTATCCATCCAGAGTTCCTAGAGAACAATCTCTGCAATCAGACCAAGGTATGCTTGCGGTCATGTGCATGTTTCCAGTGACTCGAAAGAAATACTAAGCAAGTTCTCTGTTGTCACAGTTCATAGACGTATTTGCTTGTGGAAGACTGATAGTAAACCTGGATCACTGAATCAAAAGTCAGCAACATTTTGCTGTGGTCTTCTGGTAAGTGCAATGAATTCCCATCATTCCTATTTGTCCATATAAATTGGAATGGAGATACATTAATGAAAAGAGCATGAAAACCTATAGTTTCATCCTACTTTACACGTTAGACTTCAAAGAATTTATGAAGTTACACTAATTTACATTCATATGTCTCATGCTTTGTGGTATTTGAACTCCCAACTGATTTCTTTCAATATGTTGACAGCACAGACTGATGAAAGAAGAGACTTCCCGTGAAGACTAATCGAAGGCAAAGATGGATACTCTTTTGACAACTTATGTTTGAACTGTATAGTATCAATACGTCTAATAATTTTCGTGTTGCTTTGTGTACCAACAGGTTGGGTGCATTCAACCCTCATAATTCTTGACAGACCACGATAGATTTCAACAGTCAAAAGAATAACCAGCAGAAGAAAAGCTACACTTACCCTATGTAGTTTTCTCGGTCAACATAACGACTGCAAGGTCCACATGGAACAAGGAGTTCCTGACAGTCGCTGACCAACACTGACATGGCAACAGTGGACTATCAAATTCACAGGTTCAATTTTTTGGCAGCTTCTATCACTTCTTCATTATATATTCTCTGTGAAGGAACATGGGAATTTTGCAGTTTGAGGTGGGGACAAACAGTAATAACTGGCCAATTCTTTTTCATATTTTACAAGTTGGGGACACTCATTGCACTGCAGATAAACAAGTGTTGTAGGTTATGACACAAGAGCATGGTCAAAGATCTGAGCTGCAAAAGGCTATTCTTTTTATATTTTGTGCAGATAACCTGTGTTATTTTCTTTTTTTAGTGTTGGAAGAATTACAAGAAGATATAGAAGTACAGATATGATCGTAACACTTGGATTATTGTTCTCTGAAATCAAACTAAGAGTACAAATCAATTTTTTTTTTTTTTGAGAATGTTGTATCATAAAGAGAGAGTCTTGTAGTGATGGTGTAACCTCGTTAATTCTCTATTAGAATCATGTAGTAAGCTGGAGATTGGCATGGGGCTTGTGATTCTCTCTTGTGAGTGTTGAAGTACCAAATGGCTGAATTATGATCACTGGGACCATTATTAAGTACTTAGGGCATGCAGTAGTGTTCAAGAGACTGAAAAGATCATCAAAACAAGTTACTGTGTGAGTGGGAGGATCATGGACTTGGGTCAGCATTGGATTTTGGGAGAACAGTGCCACAGTCGCCACTGGACTAGTGATGCCCTCTCATCATGCAGGTTTGGAAGGATACACATTAGACATTGTTGAGGAGGAGATTGCTTGACAAGAATGAGGCTGCAAAAGTCCCTTTATGGCGAGAAGCATACAAAGAATTAACTGGTTTCATTTTCAGAAACCAGATGGTACTGCACTTGTCATGATTACATATCATGTGAAAGGGTGACAGATTGGCCTCCTGCAAATCATCTGAGTGGTCATGCATCAGAGGTTTGACCCTTCACCAAAGACAAATGTACAGATTCTTCTTTCTTTTCCATTTCTAATAGAGAAGCCAATTTTTGTTGCCTCTGTTGGGTTTTCTTTTGTTCGAAAACTAGGAGGCTGAGATTCCTAGGTTTGTCTCAGAATGTATGTACAAACAAGCGTGATAACCATCACATCCATTTGTGTGAGGTTGTCCAATGCAGATATCCTTCATTCCATGCTAGAGGACAGTTCGTTAAGAATCATTGCTGAAACAGTGAGAGACTTCCGCAATTGTCTCATCAGATTGACTGAACTGTCTGTTGTTACCTATTGCACATGCAAAGAAATTAATTTTGAAAGTTCACCATTATTTTTGGTCATTGGCACACGACTCTTGAATTTTTTTTTATTTACCTGCTTAAGAACTTGGATAAGCAAATGGCCCTTCACAGTGTCCACATAGGTGCAAAATAAATCATTTGCAATCATCTGTCAAAGTCTTGTAATGCTAACCCTCGATATCACATCTTAAAAACCATTAAATCAAAGTGTTGTATAAGCACTGCTAATAAGAAATGAACTCTTATATTCAGCAAATATTCAACTCCAACCTATAATATTGAGTGGCCAGTCTTCATGGTACGTGAGTCCTCGACAGGACAACATTACAACTAAAAGAGAGACAAACACATGGAAACATAACATGATGAACATCAATGCTCGCAGTCAGAGTAATGAAGTACTCATGCTAACACAATGACACAAGCTACTACGATTTACAAATACCCAAACACCTAATGATATGCTTGATCAGTAACATGTGTGCTAAAGTTTCATTCTTCAATCACCTATTATATCAGAAACAAGAAGATAACACTTAGAATACACAAAGAACATAATAAAAAGAAGACGAACTGCAAAATAGTACCTTCAGTGTGGTTACAATTTCAGGTGCCCCATGCACACAACTCGGGTGCTCCCAGTGATGACATGCTTCACAAACCCGAGTTACCAACTGCCACCATGGTTGACGATCTAACTTCAAAGCTAAACAATACTATCTTACAAACTCTTGTTCTAATTTTGAAGAGACAAGCTAATAGAGCATAAATCAGCAGAAGAGATGACTAGTAAAAAGACAATCACAACCTATGACTTGTAGGTTGCAGAGAAGGCAAGAGGATAGAAATCGTAGTTCCAGCCATCCAGCTTCTTCATCCCTAAAACCAGAAGAAGTGGCAAGGGGAACTTTGACACCACTGCCTTAGAAGCTAAATGTAGAGTGACGGCGACGATGGAGGAGAAGAGGAAACATGGAAAAAGAACTAAAATAAGGCATGCTGACGCAATTAATCTTAACACACACTTCATGATTGAAGCCGCTTAGTAAACCTAGTGTTTATACAGAACATCTAACGAAAGAACAGAAAGAACACGATGAAAAGCTTGCTACCGACATACGACACCAAATGACAGCCAAGGTCTTCAACACCTGATTGCCAGATAGCTGTGAGGAAGTTGTAGGTAAAACCCAACTGTAATTTGATGTCTCAATAGTTCACTTGCTCTACCTTACTAAAACTTTCTTCCTTAACCATCATTAGGTTAATTCTTCACGAATTATCCACTATTCTTCTTCCCAACTATTACATTATTCCTTCCCCTAAATAAAACTCACCTACCTAAAGAACTCCAGCAATGCGAGCTAGAGAACCATAGTTAGTTAACATACAAAGACAAGCTAGCCATCAACTTATTCACTACCACCTACACAGGTTAAAACAGAAGACGTTTATGTGCAAAACTTTTGAACCTCCGTTCCCCTCCGTCATCAGCAACATCCCCATCTCAAATTCTCCGTGGCAGTGGCATGGGTAAGAAGGAAGTAGTTGATGGAAGAAGTGGATTCTCTGGTGAGAGAAGAGGGCACTGATTTTGATATAGGTGGTATTGTTGTAGAGAAATTTAGGGCGATATCACATGCATCGTAGAAGAATGGAAAATAAAAATCCTTAAAATTTATAAATTGTGTTTATTGTCATGTGAATATTAGTGCGCAAAATCTACAAAATCGAAAACTGCGTATATGAAATATCATATTTTACTTAGGGAGATCGTATATCCACAAATCCCTGTAGATCTGTAGGAGAGGATGAAGGAGGTCAAACGTCCTCCTCTCTAACGGTGATCCACATAGTAGGGCTACAACGATGCTCTTAAAATCTTCAGGCCTACTATCTGAGGAGGAGAAAGGGAGAGGAGATGACAACAAAGAGAAGCTCTAGCCTATGAACTTTTGGTTCCCTTATATTTATAGAGGCCCCCTATCAACTTAACCCTAATAAATCTTGTCCTATTGGGTACTGGATCTTTATCCAACTACCAAAGCCTCTTAGATTAGTGGATTTATATTCAATAATATCTCATTGGCTCTTATTAAATCTCATCCATATGATCCAATAATTCAAGGGTTTATTGGATATCCAATAAGATAGGGGCTTTGACGAATATTTTATATTCGAGCCTCTACTCATCGTAATGTCTACCATATGTGTGTGATCCTCTAGGCCTAATATTGAGCTGACAATGAGACATACTTGTTAGAACTCCTTTTGGCTTAGTGAATTATTATCTCTATAATAATTCACTCGACTCATCGACTACGGACATACTAGGCCACCACGCCGTAGTCCTTAGATGATACAGGGGAATCCAATCTATTGGATATATCTATCCTCATTTATCATGTATCTATAGTCCCTCATCCATCTAATATCCTAGAGATCGTATACCGGGCATGGTGCTGTTAGACCCATACGGTTTCTACTTGAGTTTCGTTATAATCGAATTCTCCCAGAGAACTCTTTCTCTCCCAATCCGAATGACCTTGGTGTTGAATCTCAGATTTTGATGATGAAACCAATAAATATGTGTTTTTGTTTTAATCTACGTTTTTGAGTGACGCATGATGCTTCGATCAGGATGAGACAATTATAGTAGGAAAATCATGTTGTGCCGGAGGAACATGTCAGAAGATTAGGCTTCGGGCCATGGATTCGGGCATCGGGCCAAGAAGAGCAGAGATTGTGCCAAGGATATCGGAGTTGCGGAGTCAACTGGCCGATTGGGCAATAGGCTGCAAGAGATGACGATGCGCCGAAGAATCGGACGAAGCGTCGAGGGACCAATGACATGCCGGACAACTTGATTAATTGCTTAGGATTAATTATCTCGATCGAAGTTTTATTTTAAGTGTGTAGGATTAACTACGATAGCTTGAAGACATAAAGCAAGTCTACCGGAGTCAAGTTCGATGGGTGTTCGAGAGTCCGTCGAGAGTCTGAAGATTCGTCGGAAGTGCTACCGGAACCAACCGAGAAGGAATCGGGGACTTGCCAAATTTTTCGTAAGTCCGCCGGAGAGATCGTCAGAGGTTCGCGGAGATCACCGAGAAGGTTCGGTTACTTGCCAAAGACTCGCTGAACTCGCCACAAGACCGGGAGCCTACTGGAAGTCCATTGGAAGAAATCCGAGGGTGTATCGGAAGTCCGCCGGAAGTTCGTCGGAAAGCTCGCTGGAAGGAAACTCGATGTTGCCAGTTAAAAACTTGCTTAGGATTATGTCTTAATTTCATAGTTTTCATATAATTAGGGTTAGGATTAAGAGTTAATCCTATAATCTGGTTGGGGGCCAATTGGGTCCGAATTTGGACTGGTTTAGGCCAAGTTTGGAGCCCAACTAGTGATCTAAAAAGTCCATGCGGTGGCACCGCTGGTACACTGTCAGTGTCAGACACTAACAGGCGGTGGCACCGCTAGCATCGGGAACCCAAAAGTAATTCAAATTTGGAGCTAAAATTTGAATCCTCTTGGGGCCTATAAATACCTCTCAATTCTCAGCAGAGATAACAACCTTTCAGAAGTTAGAGATTGAGATAAAGCCTTAGCAAAGTCTTTAGCAACTCTTGTTTTCAATAGCTTAAGTGTTCACCTCCCTCTTTCTTTTTGAAAATCTGTAAGAGTGTGAACCACTTATATAAGGTTGTAAGAGGGGTATTTATCCTTCCCCTTTAAAGTGATTTGCTAGTGGAAGTTGGGAGCCTCATCGAAGAAGGCTTCGCAAGTGGATGTAGGTCATTTTGACCGAACCACTTTAAATTGGTGTGTTCCTTGAATGTGTGAGTGTTTACCTTTCTTAAATCGTTATTTATATAGCAGCAAGCTTTTAGTTTTTATCTTCTCACTTTACTCGAGCTACTTTCACCAAGTCATTCATTGTCGAATCGAAATCTCTACGCATTTACGAAATTGTTTTCAAATTTACAAGTTTTAATCTGCTATACTAATTCACCCCCCCCCTCTTATTACCACTCCGATCCTAACAATTGGTATCAGAACCACGATTTTCTACTTTGGTTTAACACCCAAATAGAAATGGCTCTTTTCGACCTTCAAGAGGGTTACTCTCTCATTCGTCCTCCCTTTTTTAATGGGATGAACTACACTTATTGGAAAACTCGAATGAGAGTTTTCTTACTTTATTTGGATTTGAATTTATGGGACATAGTCGAAAATGGATTTGAAATGTCTTCTCTTCTAATGAACCATTGGAATGATTTAGAGAAGAAGATGTTTTCTCTAAATACAAAGGCTATGAATGCCTTATATTGTGCACTTGACAAAAATGAATTTAATCTCGTTTCGATTTGTGATTCGGCTTTTGATATTTAGAGAACTCTTGAGGTTACTCATGAAGGCACTAACCGAGTGAAAGAGTCCAAAATCAACATTCTTGTGCATTCTTATGAACTTTTCTAGATGAAACCAAGTGAGTCCATCGAAGAAATGTACACCCATTTCATGGATGTCATCAATGGACTCAAAGCTCTTGGTAAAGATTTTTCTAACATTGAACTAGTAACTAAAATTTTAAGATCCCTTCCAAAGAGTTGAGATCCAAAAGTTACAGCCATTCAAGAGGCCAAGGATCTTAAAACATTTCCACTCGAAGAATTAATTGGGTCTTTAATGACCTACGAAATGAACAATGTGACAAAAAGGGAACTCGAGAATAACCTTCCAAAGGACAGGAAGGATTTGGGATATAGAACACATGAAGACCACTCGAGCATAAGCTCAAGTGATGGTGAACTTAAACTACAAATGAAACAAAAATTAAAGAACAAAAAGAACGAAACTACTTGTTTTGAACGCAAGAAGAAGAATAAAAATTGGGATGAATCAAGCTCCTCCGAAGACGAGAAGAAAATCAAGAAAGGCGAGGTGGCAAACTACGCCTTAACGGCATTCAATGATGAGGTAATCGAAACCCCCTTAAATTATTTTGAAATTATTTTATGTTTTCCATGATACATTTTATTTTTTTTGAATAATCAATTTTCTTGAAAATTACATATTTTATGTTAATGGAATAAAATGTTAGATTTAAATCTAATGATCATATGTATGTTTTTCTTAAGAAGAAAAAATGTGTATCTTGCTGATTTCTAATTTTGATTGAAACCATGCTTGATGTCTTAATGAAAATATTAAGAAGTTTAATATCATGCTTAATGATGATGCATGGCTTTTGTATGGAAAACTAAGTATGAAAAGATAGATTCACCTAAAAAGAAAAATGCATGACTACAACAAATAACAAAATGATTTTGGTTGAAAATACCTTATGCTCAATGAAACCATGATCGATGAATATCCTTTATGTTTAATGATTTCTTTGCCTTGTATATCCTATTATAATGAATATTTTAAAAATAAATGAAATCATGTTTGATTTGAAGTAATACATAATGATCATGCTTAATGAGTTTTCTTTCGAAATGATGCATATTGATTTTTGTGATTTATGGATTATCGATTTTCATGATAATAAAAGTGACTTTTTCATTTAAAAAAATGATGATACATGTTTTGATTTGACATAAATGAAATAGGCATGCTTATATAAAATAGTGTAAGTGTGATTGTATACTTAATGATGCATAAAATTGTAATGAAAATATTAAAAATTTGATACCATGATTTGGTGATTTTATGCATGAGATTTTAAAGTTATACATGATGATTTTTATGGTTTATTGATCTTGATGGTTTTCATGATGAAATTTATTTTTTGATCTTAAATGTTGATGCATGGTTTTAACATAAGAACAAATATTTGAGCATGCTAATATAAAATCAATCACATAAATTGAAACAACTAAAAAGAGAAAAGTATTTTTCTTAAAAATTCTTTTTCTCTATCTTATTGACTTTAATGAATCTATTTGATCATCTTAAAAGTAATGTTGATGATTTTGTTGATTTGGATGAGTTTCATCTAACCACGATCTTTAACTTGATTTCTGAAAATTATAACTTGAAAATTTATTTTATAAATCAAGATTATCTATTATGATTCTTTTTGTTCACTATTTAAGTCATTAAAAAAGAATCATAATATGTCTCTTGATATTCAAAATTTATGTTCACTATTTATGCATCTAATCACCAAAATTCTTTTTGATATTCTTGGTGTGATGATATGATTGCATGAAACACTCATGATATGATATAATTTCGTGTATTCATGGAATATTTATCTCATCACCCAATTAATTTTTCTTGATGTTCCCAATGTGATGAAATAAAATTATGCATGAAATACAAATGAGAAGTTAATGATCATGCATGATAAGATGTAATAAACTTTGATATTTAGATACCATCAATTGAAAAGCTATGATCATGTTGCCAAAATGATGTATCATGAATGCTTGAATATCATGTATGATATGCTCATAATGATGATTGATTTATTTGTATCATGCATGAAAAATGAAATATATGGTTTTGAAATTGTGCATGTTCGAATTTAAAAATATGATGATGCATAATGATGAAATTATGTAATAAAAATATTAAACATTTTGAAACCATGTTTTAATGTCATGCATAATGATCATGCTTAATAAATTTCGAAATTATGCATGGTGATTTTTAAGTAATTTATGAATTATCGATTTTTATCATGATGAATTATTACATTTTCGGTTTTAAGTATGATGTATGTTTTCATACAAAAAAAACTTGAGCATATTGATTTGAAATCATGTTTAATGGTTTTATAATTCGAAATTATTCTATTTAGGAGGAGTAAGTGCTTGTAAAGATTGTCTCCTAAGCCAATGAAAAGAAGAAGAGAAGTGTAAGAAGGAGGTTGATCTTTTTCTATTAAAGGAAGATCGATAGTGGATGTCGGTGGCCTTGACGGAAGAGGAATCAGCGGAGTGGATGTAGGTCACGATAATCGAACCACTATAAAATCTGGTTTGCATTTTATCTTGAGCAATTTACTTTAACTGCAAACCACTTTACTTGCTTACTGCTTTCAATACATTTACGAATGTATTTCAAGTTAAGATCTTTACGAAATAGTTTTCGTCGGAATCAATTTTAATCGAAACGATTTGAATCCGTGATTTTACCGCTGCACTAATTCACCCTCCCCTCTTAGTGTCGACTTGTTCCTAACATGTTAAACCAAATGAGAAAACCGGGCAATGATACCAATTGTTAGGAACGAGTAGACACTAAGAGGGAGGAGGGGTGAATTAGTGCAGTAGATAAAATCATCGATTTTGAAAATCTTTCATTCAATTAAAGCCAATTTTAGAAGGATAGCTTGAAATTGAAAGCGTACGGAAGCAGAGTAAGTAAAGTAGTTTGCAATGTAAGTAAAGACCTTAAAAGAAATGCAAACTAGATTTTATAATAGTTCGATCGTCGTGACCTACATCCACTCTCGATTCCTCCTCCGTCGAGGCTACCGGCATCCACTATCGGTCTTCCTTTAGTGGGTGAAGGCCAACTACCCTCTTACAACACTTTCTCCTTTTCACAAGTTTAGGAGATAACCTTTACAAGTCACTCTTGTATAAGTATTCCCTCACACACCTCCCTTAGGACTAACTCTAAACACTAGGAGGAGCGAACTCAATGTTTTCACAAAGTTTACTCAGTTTTTTTTCTCTAGAATTCTTAATCCTTTCTTGCTGCCCAAGTGGGATATTTATAAGCCTCAAATGATTTCAAAAATAGAGCAAAAAATTCAAACTTCTGAGTCTTCCGGGCACGGGTGGTACCACCACCTACAGCCTGACACTGGGCGGTATCATCGCTCGGTCTGGAGATACCACTGCTTGACACACTATCACTAGGCAATACCACCACCCAGTCTGGCAGCACCACCGTATGACAGCCTCAAAGACCGAGTTTTTTGAGTTTTCCAACTCACAAGCAGTTCTATCACCTGTTCTGGCGGTGCCACCGCTTGACCCAACATTTGGGTCATTGAATGTGCCTCCCAATGAGCCCAAATCACTCCTAATTTAGGCCCAATTGACCCATAATTGAGTTGACATTATTTTACCTCAATACCGACTCAATTAGACCTACACTAATGATAAGACCCTAAAGTCTTATCATAAAAAAAGAAGAAGAGAAAGGGAATGATCACTTCGAGGGGATCGGCCTCCTTGATCGCTTCGAGGGGATTGGCCCTCCTTGATCGCTTCGAGGGGATCGGCCTCCTAAGGTTTGTCAAAAGACAATATTATTTTTCATAGATAACTGAAAAGAAGCAGTTATACCCGTATTTATAGAATTCCACCCAGAGTCCATCAGGTCTTGAACTCTAATAATAAATAAATATTAAATAAACCTCTACTTGACTCTAACTGAACCAAATCGACTCAATAAACAATTGAACTAAATAGACTCAATAAACATTATTCAAAAGCTCAGAAAAAGGGTCCTAACAACTAACTCGATCTAGGCATAAACGATTATAAGCGAATCCCATATTGTCCAGCATATCATTGATTCATCCGGCGCTTCATCCGATCCTTTGGTACATCGTCCTCTTTTGCGGCCTTTTTCCCAATCGATATGTTGACTTTACAACTCTGATCTCCTTGGCGTAATGTCCACTCTTCTAGGCCCAATGCTCGAATTCATGACACGAAGCCTTCTACCGACATGTCAATCGATCCTCCGGCCCGACATCCAATTTACTAACATGTTTACTCTGGCCCAATGTTTGATTCCTCCTACTTTAATCATTTTGCCTGTTCTGATCGAAGTGATAGAACCCTTGCATATTCTAAGCTTGGGGTTGATCTTTTTAGGGGATCGACCTCCTTGGAACTCTATAGGGGTTGCTTGTTAAAAGAGAATAAATACATGGCTATTTATAGGGCTTATAAACCCTAACTCCTAATAGGACTTCTACTCAAGACTCCTATTCCATTACAACTCCTAATATTTCTCTAAGAACAACTCATAATAGGACTCCTACTCAAGACTCCTATTCCTTTACAACTCCTAATGCTTCTTTAAGAAATAACCTTCTAACCCTAGCTGGCCTCTTCACCTCTTTAATAGGGGTCGGCTAGGTAGGTTAACATAAATGCCCCTCTCAATTAGGACTCTCCTAGCTAGAGTCCTAACAGACCCGTCATCTTCAAATTAACCTTGTCCTCGTGGCTGACGATTTATAAATTTTAGGAATTTGATCTTCAAGTCGTTATAGTTCTCGAAAGTGGCACCTTATGTTGGTAAGTTCGCCCATTGTATTAGCATTTTAGTAGTGAGTCATCATCGTCGAGTCACAATCTGTCAATCAATAATGGCACTCAGTTGGGTTTGGAGTTTCCCTTGGATAGTCATATTTGGTGGATGGCTTTGGGCTGTCTCCAAGAACCTATTCACAACTTCTGTCTAGCCATCGGTTTATGGGTAATATGTCATACTCCTTTTCAATTTAGTGCCCTGCATCTGAAATAACTCTATCCAAAATCTGCTCGTGAAGATACAAGTAAAATTTGGCACAAGCACAATGTGTCCCTTATAGTATAATCCTTTTAAGTCCCAACTATAATGAGCCACAAAGCTTGGTGCTTCCTCTAATTTTTTTATGATTTTACTGGTCTCCGGATCTTTCTACTAGTCCCTCTTAATATCCTTAAGGAAGTCGCTGGTCGGAAGAGAAACGATCGAAAATTCACCTTGCTCGAGTAGTCAAGAAAGCGCATTTGCAACAATATTCTCTTTTCCCTATTTGTAAATAATTTTATAATCAAATCCAAGAAGTTTAGTTACCCATTTTTGCTGCTCAGGGAATGATATCTTTTGCTCCAAAAAGTACTTGAGGCTTCTATTGTCGGTTTTAATTTGAAATCATCGACCGATCAAGTAGGGTCTCCACCTCGTTACTACATGCACAATGACGAGCATCTTTTTGTCATAAATAGTCATCTTAAGATGGGAAGGAGATAACACCTTACTAGTATAAGTGAGGGGGTGGCCATCTTGTATTAGTACAGTACCAATTCTAACTCCAGAGGCATCAGCTTCAATAACAAAAGTCTTACCGAAGTCAGGTAGCGTTAGTACGAGCATTGTCATCATGGCTGCCTTAAGTTTGTCGAAGGCAGCGGAGGCTTTGTCCGACCATAGGAAGGTATCTTTTTTTAGTAGAGAAGTGAGGGGTGTATTGATCTTCCCATAGTCGTTAACAAATTTTCGGTAGTAGCCCGTTAGTCTAAGGAACCCGCGCAGTAATTTCACATTTGTAGGTTTCGGCCAGTCTTGTATTGCTTCAATTTTTGTTGGGTCTATCACCACTCCTTCTGATATTATGTGCCCAAGGTACTCTATTTTTTTCTAGAGAAAAATGTGCTAGTCATAGGTGCACATCAAGCCAATCACGTGAGTGATGACACGTGTGACTTGACACGGAATCTTTTTACTTATTATATTTTGACATTTATCACTATATATTAACTATTACATATATGCATGTATATATTGTGATGTCCTTGGATCTGTGCAATGAGAATCGGATCGTGATGAGATCACGATAATGAGATCGATTCACCTTTAAACACAGATCCTAAATAATCCCGGTCATAGGTTACTCGAGAGGGAAATCATAATAACCGGACATACTAGTGTGTTGTATACCCATTTATATGATGGATGTAGCTGGTCTCATAGCTACTCGTGTGGGGACACTAGGGATATAATACAGGTGCTCATTGGAGAATGAGTTCACTGATTGATCCGCTTACGGAATGCTGGATGGTTGATGATGCCTTATTGTCAGACAGCGATTCCGTAGTCCTAGTGGTGTATCCGGTCCTTAGACTTGAGACACCAAGGATGTCTTATATGAGTGCTCCACTCTTTGAGACCAGACTTATAGGTTTGGATGTCCCAGATCTAGTACAACTAGTCATTGGGAGTGACAGTCGACCTTACGAGGGCTATTGAGTGTCGATAGAGGATTATCCACTCTCGACATCATGAGAGGAATATCCCATGTGTTCTTGCTCAGACAAATCCCTAGCCAGAGTCATTCGGATTGAGAGAGAAAGAGTTTTCTAGGAGAATCTAATTAGAGCGAGACTCGAGAAGAAACCGTATAGGTCTGACAGCACCATGCCCGATATACGTTCTTTGGGATATTAGATGGATGAGGGACTATAGGCATACGGTAACTGAGGATAGACAGGTCCAATGGATTGGATTCCCCTATATCATCTAAGGACTACGACGTAGTGGCCTAGTATATCCGTAGTCGATGAGTCAAGTGAATTATTATAGAGATAATAATTCACTAAATTAGAAGGAGTTCTGACAAGTATGACTCATGGCCAGCTCGATATTGGGCCTAGAGGTCACACACATATGGTAGGCATTGCGATGAGTATAAGTTCGGATATGAGATATCCGCCGGAGCCCCTATCTTATTTGATATCCAATAAGCCCCTGAATTATTGGATCCCATGGACGAGATCTAATAGAAGCCCATGAGAGATTATTGGATAGAGATCCACTAATATAAAAGGCTTAGGTAATTGGATGCAGATCCAATACCCACTAGGGGAGGATCCATTAGGGTTTGATAGGGGACCTCTATAAATAGGAGGGATTCAGTGGTTCATAGGCTAGAGCTTTTGCTTGCCTCTCCTATTCTCCTCCCCCTCTTCACCTCAGAGCAGACCCTAGAGTTTTGAGGAGCGTCGTCGCAGCCCTACTATGTGGATCACCGCTAGAGAGGAGGATGCTTGACCTCCTTCGCCCTCTCGTAGAGATCTGCAAGGAAATAGGGACTCCCTAGGTAACATAATCTATTATATACGCAGTTTGTTTCACAGATTTTTGCGTATCAATCTTTACATGACGACGAACATATTTTTGGGAAATTGGGGATTTTATTTTATTTTCTTGTTCTTCCGTTGGACATGTGATGTCGCCCCCAATATTTCCCAATAGTGGTATCAGAGCAAGGTTGTTCATGAAAATGATTGGTTTTGAACTGCGTATGTTGTGTTTAGGAAGAATTTTGATGTTAAATTGTTGATGCAATAGACGAGGAAGGGCAACAACTGTTGCTTCCCTTGCTGCACCCGAAGATGATTGCCATCTTCGTGCAGGCAGGCCGCTTACAGCGGTGGCACGCAAGGGAGACACTTGCAGGTGTTGGACCCATGGGCAAAGGCGCTGTGGGGTAGCGGCACCTGCGACCGTGGTGCCCGCGGGCTAAGGCACTACAAGGCAGTGGCGCTCGTGGGTTGACGCGCCGTAGGGCAGCGACGATTGTGGTCGTTGCTCCCGCGGGCAAAAACCCTACAGGGGCGGCCGCCCGGCGAGGTAGCACCACCTATGGCGCTACCTCGCGGGCAGAACCACCCGCGGGGGCAATGCTATCCACGGAGACGCCCACCTGCAAGGGCGGCGCCCCAGCCCCATTGCACATGCCGCCACCGACAGCAACAGTAAGGAAGAGGGAGAGGGGCTTAGGGTTTTGGGCAAAAAGATACTTTTGGCCCTCGAAATTTGATAAATTCTAGTTTTTGTCTTTTGTCCAAATTATGAAAATACCTCTAGGAATTCAGAAATTTCCTACGTGTCCCTGATTTCATAAAATATTAATTAACTAAAAGGTTTAGTTGATTATTATTTTTTATTATTAACTAGTAGTCCTACATGATAATGATTTATACATGTGATGTTTGATATTTGGACGGACGATCATAGGGCATGGAGATGCACCATTGCACATATAGATCTTGATATGAGTGATTAGGCCTACTGGTTCGAGCCTGATCATCTGGTGTGATTACTTATACACATACTAGATATGTATATATATTTGCATGCGATGTAGATATATATTAAATATGTATATGTGTGACATGTCATATTAGGAGACCAAATCATAAAAATATCTCTCTCGATAATATTAAGTCGGTAAACATGAGGTAATTAGATTGATCCACATGGCCTTCTATCATTATAGGTAGGAACCGATTCCCAGTATAGGTTGAGTTAGTCAAGTCCCTCAAGGCTCACATATATCGTGATTTGCTATCTTACTTACGTCATAGAGATGTCACCGGTGATTTGAGGACATGGTATGCTTAGTCGAGTCCCTCGAGGGTATATCATCGAATCATACTCATCTTGTAATGATGGTGTTGACTTAACCAAGCATCATAGTTAGTCGAGTCCCTTGAGACCATGGTGATTCGGAGGTCGAACAGGACGAGAATCACAAGGAGTTGTGATCGGCAAGAGTTGCCTACCTTTTGGGCTTAGTGTGATTAGTCGAGTCCCTCGAGATTACACTAAGATACTGATTGGATTTTGATCCCCACTAGAAGTCTACCGGAGAGTTCCGTTTCATGTGCCGAGGGTGTCGCGTGACTCACTAGTAAAATAGTGGGAGCATATTAAGATAGAAGCCCATATCTTGATTGTTTATTTCTTGCAAAATCTGCATGTCATTCATTTCTGCTGCATCTTTATTTTTAGAAAATGTCAGTTTTAAATCCCTTATGTGGCATACTTGATGTCAACCGCCTCACTGGTCCAAGTTATACGGATTGGCTTCGTAACTTAAGAATTATTCTCACGACAGAGAAAATCACGTACGTCCTTGATACAGTGATGCCTACGCCTAAGGAAGGGGCAAGCGAGGATGAGATCGCTTGCTACGTGAAGTACATTGATGACTCCACTCTTGCTCAGTGCTACATGTTGGGCTCTATGACTCCTGAGTTACAGAGACAACATGAAAAGATGGATGCTAGATCCATTCTTCTACATGTCCGTAAATTGTTTGAAGAACAGGGAAGGACTCAACGTTATGAGATATCCAAGAGCCTCTTCCGTTCTAGGATAACTGAGGGGACACTAGTTTAGAACCATGTCTTAAAGATGATTGAGTGGATAGAGAAACTCACAGGACTAGGAATGGTCATAGAGGATAACTTATGTGTGGACATTGTGCTTCAATCCTTACCAGATTCCTTTTCATAGTTCATAATGAATTTTAATATGAATAAGCTTGAGGCGACTCTCCCAAGGCTTCTCAATATGTTGAGGGAGGTAGAGAGTACTATTAAGAAAGAGAAGCCAGTTCTTTACACTGATGAGACCAGAAAGAAATGGAAAGCAAAAAAGTTCTTTAAGAAGGGCAAGGGCAAGGGCAGACTAGGTAAAGCAAAGGTTGCTAAGAAGGACCCGGCAAAGGATAAAGGTCAGTGCTTCCACTGTGGCAAAGATGGGCACTAGAAGAGGAACTACAAATAGTACCTTACAGAGAGGGCAAAACAAAAGCTTGGAGAAGCTTTAGGTACATTCATGGTTAATCTCCATTTGTCAGACTCTTATGATAACACATGGGTATTGGATACTGGTAGTGCTTATCATATATGCAATTCGTTGCAAGTTCTGGCGAGGCCTAGGAGACTAGAGAGAGGTGAGATGGACCTCAAGATGGGCAATGGAGCAAAAGTTGCTGTAGTAGCTATTGGCAAGGTCGCCCTACATCTGCTTGGTAGAGCTTTTATTGCATTAGATGCATGTTATTTTGTTCATTCTATTATCAAAAATATTATCTCCATTTCATGTTTGATAGTTAGTGGATATAAATTAGTTTTTGAGAATAATGATTGTTCGATATTATTAGATGATAAGATCATCATAAAAGGAATATTGCATAATGGTTTATTTATGCTAGACACTACTCCACATATCATGAATGTAAGCGTGTCTAAGAGGAAACGAGATGAGGTGAACAGTGCATACCTATGACATTGTAGGCTAGGTCACATCCATGAGGGAAGGATTCAAAAGTTGCTAAATGATGGATATCTAGATCCATAGTCATATGCAACTTGTGAGCCTTGCCTTCATGGAAAACTGACCAACTCTCCATATAGTGGAACTGGAGAGAGAGAGCCACTGAGCTGCTGGAACTCATACATAGTGATGTATGTGGACCCATGTCAACTCATGCCATTGGTGGTTACTCCTACTTCATTACCTTTACTGATGATTTCTCAAGTTATGGATATGTGTACTTAATGAAGTACAAGTCCGAGGCCTTTGAGAAATTCAGAGAGTATAAGAATGAGTGGAGAACTAGACTGGAAAGAGTATCAAGACTCTTCGATCAGATCGAGGAGGTGAGTACTTAAGTACAAAGTTTACTCAATTCCTCAAGGACCATGGGATATTATCCCAATGGATACCTCCTTATACACCTCAGCTCAATGGTGTCTCTGAAAGCAGAAATCGTATGCTATTAGACATGGTACGGTGTATGATGAGTTTCGTTGGCCTACCCATCTCATTCTGGGGATTTACCCTAGAGACCGTAACTTATCTTTTAAACAGAGTTCTAACTAAGATGGTAGTATCTACACCATATGAGATATGGAAAGGGAAGAAGCCCAATCTTAAGGTTGTTAAGATTTGAGGTTGCCATGTCCACGTTAAAAGATACAACCCCCATAAGTTAAAATCGAGGATAGAGCGGTGCAAGTTCATGGGATTCCCTAAGGAAAATTATGGGTATTATTTCTATCATCTCGAGGTCCAAAAGGACTTTATAGCCAAGAGAGCAGTGTTCCTTGGCGGTGATAGTAGGAGCATTATAGAGTTGAGCGAGGTTGGAGAACCAAGCTCAAGTACCACTCTACAACCCGAGTCTGTTCAGGTACATAACACATAAGTTTCAACTTTACGTAGGTCTGGCAGAGTATCCCATTGTCCTGAGAGATATGTGAGACATATTAGAGAAGAGGATGTTGAGGACATTGATCCTCAAACCTACAAGGAGGTTATTATGAGTATAGACTCCGGGAAGTGGCAAGAAGCCATGAATTCTGAGATAGATTCTATGTACTCCAACAAGGTTTGGAACCTAGTTTATGCACCCGAAGGTATTGTACCCATCAGTTGCAAGTGGATCTTTAAGAAAAAGATCGGAGTAGATGGAAAGGTAGAGACATATAAAGCAAGGCTAGTGGCTAAGGGGTATCGTCAAAGGTAAAGTGTTGACTATGCCGAAACCTTCTCACCCACAGCAATGCTAAAATCCATCTGAATTCTATTTGCTGTTATAGCACACTATGATTATGTGATATGGCAGATGGATGTGAAAATCGTATTCCTCAATGGGAACTGCGAGGAGGAGGTATATATGATACAACCTTAGGGATTCGTGTCCAAGAACTGCCCAGATAAGGTGTGTAGGTTGCCTAGATCTATTTATGGACTAAAGCAAGCTTCCCAAAGTTGGAACATAAAATTTGATGAGGCAATAAGATCTTATAACTTCATTAAGAACGAAGATGAGCCTTATGTGTACAGGAAGGTAAGTGGGAGCGCTATCACCCTTTTTATGTTATATGTGGATGACATCCTGATCATTGGGAATGACGTAGGAATGCTATCAAAAGTAAAGACTTAGTTATCTAGACACTTCTCCATAAAGGACTTAGGAGAAGTATCTTATATCTTGGGGATTCAGATCTATAGAGACAGATCCAAGAGGATGTCTAGCTTGTCCCAATCTAGGTACATAGAAACTATTGTCAAAGGTTTGGCATGAAAAATTCCAAGAGAGGTCTAATACCGATGAGACATGAGATATCGCTTTATAGGAGTATGTCCCCAAAGACTCCAGAAGAAACAGTGAACATGGATATGATACCTTATGCCTCAGCGATAGGGTCTATCATGTATGTCATGCTATATACTAGGTCTGATATAACGCATGATCTAAACGCCATGAGCAGGTATCAAGCGGATCCAGGCTTGGAGCACTGGAAAGCAGTAAAGTATCTCATTAAGTACTTGAGAAGGACTAAGGATCTTTTACTAGTATATGGAGGTAGTAGCCTCAAGGTTGAAGGCTATATGGACTCAAGTTTTCAGTCTGATGTCGATGATAGCAAGTTGAATTTGGGGTATATGTACACCTTGAATGGAGGAGCAGTGTGCTAAAAGAGTTCCAAGCAAGATACTACTGCTGACTCGACCACAAAGACGGAGTACATTGCTGTAGCAGATGCAGCAAAGGAGCGAGTCTAGGTGAAGAAGTTCATCACAGATCTGGGAGTCGTATTGGCTAGCGAAGGGCCGAATTCCGTATATTGCGATAATAATGAAGCGATTGCTCAAGCGAAGGAACCCAGGTCTCATCAGAAATCTAAGCATGTTCTGAGGAGGTTCCACCTAATCAGAGAGATCATAACCTGAGGAGATGTAGCAATGGAAAGAGTTCCATCCGAAGATAACATTGCAGATCCACTAACAAAGCCGTTGTCTCATATTATCTTTGAGCATCATAGGGGTCTGATGGGGATCAGACACATAGGTGATTGACTTTAGGTCAAGTGGGAGATTGCTAGTCATAGGTGCCCAACAAGCCAATCATGTGAGTAATGACACGTGTGACTTGACACGAAATCTTTTTGCTTATTATATTTTGGCATTTATCACTTTATATTAACTATTACGTATATGCATGTATATATTGTGATGTCCTTGGATATGTGCAATGTGAATCGGATCATGATGAGATTATGATAATGAGATCAATTCACCTTTAAACATAGATCCTAAATAAACTCGGTCATAGATTACTCCAGAGGGACATCATAATAACCGGACAAATTGGTGTGCTGTATACCGGTCCATATGATGGATACAATTGGTCTCATAGCTGCTCGTGTGGGGACACTAGGGATACAGTACAGGTGCTCATTGGAGAATGAGTTCACTGATTGATCTGCTTACGAATGTTGGATGGTTGATGATGTCTTATTGTCAGACAGTGATTCCGTAGTCCTAGTGGTGTATCTGGTCCTTAGACTTGAGATACCAAGGATGTCTTGTATGAGTGCTCCACTCTTTGATACTAGACTTATAGGTTTGGATGTCCCAGATCTAGTACAATTGGTCATTGAGAGTGGCAATCGACCTTACGAGGGCTATTGAGTGTCGATAGAGGATCATCCACTCTCGACATCATGAGAGAAATATCCCATGTATTCTTACTCAAACAAATCCCTAGCTAGGGTCATTCGAATTGAGAGATAAAGAGTTCTCCGGGAGAATACGATTAGAGTGAGACTCGAGAAGAAACCGTATGGGTCTGATAGCACCATGCCCGATATACATTCTCTGAGATATTAGATGGATGAGGGACTATAGGTATATGGTAACTGAGGACAGATAGGTCTAATGGATTAGATTCTCCTGTATCGTTTGGGGACTATGACATAGTAGCCTAGTACGTTCGTAGTTGATGAGTCGAGTGAATTATTATAGAGATAATAATTCACTAAGTTAGAAGGAGTTCTGACAGGTATGACTCACAGCCAGCTCGATATTGAGCCTAGAGGGTCACACACATGTGGTAAGCATTGCAATGAGTAGAGGTTCGGATATGAGATATCCGTCGGAGCCCCTATCTTATTGGATATCCAATAAGCCCCTGAATTATTGGATCCCATGGACAAGATCCAATAAGAGCCCATGAGAGATTATTGGATAGAGATCCACTAATCTAAAAGGCTTGGGTAATTGGATACAGATCCTATACCCACTAGGGGAGGATCGATTAGGGTTTGACAGGGGACCTCTATAAATAGGATGGATCAGTGGTTCATAGGCTAGAGCTTTTACTTGTCTCTCCTATTCTCCTCCCCCTCTCCACCTCAGAGTAGGCCTGGAGTTTTAAGGAGCATCATCGCAGCCTTGCTATATGGATCATCACTAAAGAGGAGGATGCTTGACCTCCTTCACCCTCTCCTAGAGATCCGCAAGGAAACAGAGATATATGATCTCCCTAGGTAACACAATCTATTCTATGCATAATTTATTTCACGGATTTTTGTGTATCAATCTTCGCACGACGACGAACATCTTTTTGGGAAATTAGAGATTTTATTTTATTTTCTTGTTCTTCTACTGCGCATGTGATGTCACCCCCAAGATTTTCTAACAAACTACACTTTGTCTGCTTAATAAAAAGAGTATTCTCCCGAAGGATCGTCATAACAACCCGTAAATGCTGAAAGTGAGTCTCAAGAGAAGGTCTGTAAATGAGAATATCATCAAAAAAATACTAGCATAAATTTACGAAGAAAGCTCTGAAAAATATCATTCATAAGACTTTGGAAGGTTGAAGGAGCATTAGTGAGTCCAAAAGCATTACTAAGAATTCATAATGGTCGTTATATGTGCAGAATGTAGTTTTTGGAATATCGTCTTTACATACCCGAATTTGGTGGTAACCGGATCGGAGGTCCAACTTCGTGAAGACTCGAGCTCCTTTTAACTCATCAAGTTCATCCACCACTGGTATTAGGTACTTGTCCTTGATGGTGATGCTATTTAAAGCTCGGTAGTCGATGCACATCTACTAAGTTTCGTCCTTCTTATGTACAAGTAGCACCGGTGAGGAATAGGAGCTGCAACTTTGCCGAATCACCCCTGTTTCAAGCATCTCCTTTACGATCTTTTCAATTTCATCCTTCTAGAGGTGAGGATATCAATACAGCCAAGTGTTCGCTGGTGGCTTGCCCAGAAGGATTGGAATCCGATGGTCATGTTGCCAAGTAGGAGGAAGACCACGCAGCTCGACAAAAATGTTAGCAAATTCAGCAAGAAATTGGGCAAGATTTTGATCTTCAATTTTTATTTTCTTCCCCTCTATTTGCTGCTGAAGATGTATCAAAAAGCCACCATTTACCTTTTGCAAAACTTTCTCCATTCGTTGGGTCGAAACGGTAGTTACGTTGCTTCCCTGCTTACCGCATAGGATGATCTGTTTGCCTTTGCAGTAGAATTTTATAATTAATTTGGAGAAGTTCCAAGAGACATCACCTAGGATCATTAGCCATTCTATGGCAAGCACAACCTCATAGTCATCAATTGGTAGGAGGAAGAAGTCGGTGACAATTTCTTGGTCTTGCAGAAATAGTTTCACCTGCAGACATCTTTGGTCGCACTTTAGGATTCTTCCGTCGGTGACCTTTACATCGAACTTGCTGCAACCTTCGATGTGGAGCATCATTCGAGTAGCAACCTTACTGTTTAGGAAGTTATTAGTGCTACTCATGTTGATGAGAACAGTGATCGGTTGTTGTTTGAGAAGGCCTCCAACTTTCATCGTTTGCGGGTTTGAGTAGCCGACTAGTGCATGTACCGTAAAGTCGGTCGGTTATAGCTCTTCTTTCGCATCTTCTTCTTCATGTTCAAGGCTCTCTTTTGGATGTTCAATGACCTCTTCATCTACTAGTTCAATCATAAGAAGTCTCCCTTTTTTACAGTGATACTCGTGGCTCCATGACTTGTCGCTGTGCCAATATAACCCCTTCACAGATCGCTCCTGAAGCTCTTCTCTTGTCAATCTTTTTGGTGCAGGGGCTTGGTTGATAGTAGGAGGGGCTGAGGGCTTTGGTATTGCTGGTTAGGGAGTGACTTTAGTCATCCGGGCTTCATGGTTCAATCGCTCCTCTTGAAGTCGTGCGAAAGAGATGGCTGCCATAAGTGTGTACGGTTGTCGTGCTTTAACTTCTCCCCGGATCTCTGGCTTTAAGCCCTCAATGAAGATCCCTAATAGTTATTTTTCTAACCAATCATGAGTTTAATTAGATATCCTTTCAAACCTAGTTTGGTACTCCTGAATGGTGGAGGTTTGTCGGATCTTTGTTAGTTGTCCGTCAATATTCTCGTAATCGGTTGGTCCGAAGTGGATCAGTAGTCCTTCTTTGAATTGTCACCATAAGAGGACTCTATGAATGTGTTCAAACTAGTCAAACTACTGTATGACATCCCCTTCAAGATGCATAGCCATAATTTCCACCATAGATGCATCTACCGTTTTATGGTACCGAAAATATCGCTCCGTGTGTGTGATCTAACCAATCAGGTCTCCTTCTTCCTATCTAGAGAAGTCTACCCTCATGCATGGATAGTTGAGATCAGTCATAGAACCTCCCCTCTCTTAGAAGTCATCTCTTCGAGCTTGGCATGATTGGTTGGAGCTCTCTCCTTGATGTGATTTCTTCGAGCTTGGTGGTCGGCCCAAACTGAGTTCGGTAAAGAGAGTCTAAATCGTATCCTCCATTCATGCCTCGAAGACTTCAAATTTAACATTGATTGCCTCCTCAGATATCATAGTATATGCTTCCAAATCTATAATATTAAGATCGCTCTTTTTTTGTCAGCTTAAAGGCATGTATAGGTTGACATAAGTGGTGGTTGAAAGGGTTAGTGGATTGGTAGATGTAGGCTACGGTTTAGGCTTATTTTATGGCTGTTTTGGATGCAGTTTGAGGGTGTGGTTTGATAGAGTTTTAGGGCTGTGATGGTAATGGATGAAGGTTAGGGAAAAAAGTTTTAAATCTGTGGTAGATGGAAGCAAAGATTTGATAGAAACCAGTAGAAGTTGTTACATATATGTGTTGTCTGGTAAGAGCAAAATTATCGTCGAAGACACAATGGTTTCTCGACGAAATTTCCAGCAAAAACTAAGAGATTTAAGGAGGGAATTTGACAACAAAATCTCAGTTTATATAACAGCAAAGATGATCAATTTAATTAAGAAAATTTTGGTAGTATAACAACAAAGAAATTGGTGCAAGTTATGATAGCAGAATTCTCATTGAAAAATTTCAGCGGTTTGTGATGAAAATTTGCAGCAACACAAGAACATTTTTAGAGATGAATTCTTCAATAAATCAATCTTAGATGGAAGCCAAGATGATCTATAAAGTGTATAAGAAATTTCGTTCAAAAAGGGTTACCAATAGATCTATTAAGGCAACAATATGCGGCTGAATTTTTTTGTTGGAATCCTTTGTTCGCAAAGATGATAATTTTTATGACGAAAGGAATTCGCAGGAATATAGAAACAAATTTTTTTGGATTTTTAATAAGGATAACTAAATTGTAGCAACAATAAAATAGGAAACTAGAACCTATTACAATTCACGGGGAGATCAAAGGATGATCTGCGGTGGTGGAGATGATGATGAAATTTGACAACAATCTTTTAAGCAATTGTGGGAATTGCTTTGGGTGGCTGTGGAGGGTTGATGGATAGCTGCGGAAGGACAGTGAGATGCCAAGAATGCTGCTCTGATACCAGAGGATAGAACCCTTACAGATTCTAAGCTTGGGGTTGATCTCTTTAGGGGATCAGCCTCCTTGGAACTCTATAGGGGTTTCTTCCTCCAAATTGCTGCTCAAAGATTACAGAAAAGATTCATCTATTACTTGTTAAAAGAGGATGAATACATGACTATTTATAGGGCTTCTAAGCACTAACTCCTAATAAGACTCCTACTCAAGACTCCTATTCCTTTATAACTCCTAATGCTTCTCTAAGAACAACTTCTAATAGGACTCCTACTCAAGACTCCTATTCCTTTACAACTCCTAATGCTTCTCTAAAAAATAACCTCCTAACCCTAGTCGGCCTCTTCATCTCTTTAATAGGGGTCAGCTAGGTAGGTTAACATAAATGACCCTCTCAATTAGGACTCTCATAGCTAGAGTCCTAACATGAAGCTAGTCCTGCGTCACTTAAAACACAGATTAGATCAAACATATTAATTGATTTCATCATCAAAATCAAAGATTCAACAATCCTTACCCAGGGAATGAAAGTATGTAGATGCTCATCCTGAGTTAATTATAGGAGACACATCAAAATGGGTTCAAACTCGTTCTTATCTTAAAATTTTTTATGCCAATGCCACTTTTCCTTCTCAAATTGAACCTAAATGCATTGATAAGGCCTTGAAAGATTATTCATGGGTTATCACAATGCAAGAAGAGTTGAACCAATTTGAGAAAAATGAGGTGTGCGAGCTTGTTCCGAGACCTAGTGACCATTTAGTTATCGGTACTAAATGAGTCTTTAGGAACAAGCAAGATGAATTTGGTATCGTGGTTAGAAATAAAGCTAGACTAGTGGCCAAGGCTTTCAACCAATAAGAAGGTATCGATTATGAAGAAACTTTCGCTCCTATGGCAAGATTAGAAGCCATAAGAATGCTCCTTGCCTTGCCTATGCTAGTAGTAGTAATTTTAAGTTATTTCAAATGGATGTTAAATATGTTTTCTTAAATGCCTTTATTTATGAAGAAGTGTATGTTGAACAACCACCCAGATTTGAGAACTATTTTTTCCTAATTATGTGTTTAAGTTAACTATGTTAGGATCAAGATCGCACTAAGAGGGGGGGGGGGGGGGGGTGAATTAGTGCAGAGAAAAACTTTCGTGATTTCAAAAACCTTATTTCAATTAAAGCTGACTCAACGAGAATGATCTTAACTCAATCCGTTTCGAAAGGAATTTGAACTTAAAACCTTAAGTGAAAATGCAAGAGAAGACTATGGTGATTTGCAGCAATGTAAGTTGCACAAATGAAAAGCGTCAGTTTCGTAAAGTCTTCGTATGATTAAAGCCGATCTCGGAAGATGTTTACGTCAAAGCATATGTAGACATAGTTAAAGCACAGTAAGGAGGAGAGGTAGTTTGCTATAAAAGAAAGTTGCTCAAAGTAAATGCAAACCGAGTTTTAGAGTGGTTCGGTTAAACGTGACCTACATCCACTTTTGGCTTCCTCGTCCGACGAGGTCACCGACATCCACTAGAGGCCTTCCTTCAATAGGTGAAGGCCAACCACCCTTTTATAGCTTTTCTCCTTTTGCCGAGCTTAGGAGACAACCCTTACAAGTTTCACTCATCTCTTGAATGATCTCAACACTTAAAAAGGAGGAGAACACTAGCTTTTATAATACTTTAAGGCCTCAAAGACTCAAGAGTATTTCAAGATTTTGTTTCCTTTCATGCAAGAAAGGGTGAGGTTTTTATAGGCCGCAATGAGTTCAAAGATAGAGCCTAAAAGTATCCAATTCTAGATTTCCGAGGTCCTAGCGGTACCACCGCCTGACAGGGGCGGTACCACCACTGACAGTAATAATTGCCAGTAATACTACCGCCTGACAGGGGCGGTACCACCGCCCAGAATTCCTGGGAGACCGAGTCTCCCAGGCGGTGCCACCGTCGGCCAGGAATTTAGAGGCCGAATGAGCTACTCCAATCGGCCCAATTAAGGCCTGTTAAGGGCCTAGTTGGCCCCTAATTAAGTTAGTGGGATTACCTCTCAATCCTAACTTAATCTACACTCTAAGTATGATAATTAAGACATGATTACTGCAATTCATGTTCCAGTGCGTCAATCCCTTCTTTCGGCGAGCTTCCGGCGTACTTCCGACGAACATTCAACGAACTCTCAACGATGCTCCCGTGGACTCCCAGCAAGCTCCTGGACTTTGCGACGATCTTCTTTGCGAGTTCCGATGAGCTTCTATGGCAAGCTCTTGGATTTCTCGGTTGGTTCCCACAGAACTTCCGACGAACGTCGAGACTTCCGACGAACTCTAGAACTCTCAAAGTGATCTTGATCTTGACTCCGGCATAACACCTGCTGCATGTCTTACTGCCATCGTAGTTAATCCTGTATACTTTTCTTAACATATAGATTAGATCAATAAATGATAATTGACTTCATCATCAAAATCCGAGATTCAACAATCTCCCCCTTTTTGATGATGACAATCAATTGATGACGGAGTTAACCTTAACTCCCCCTATTTTTATGCCATACTTGAGAAAAGTCATTCTTGAATTTAAAGCCTTTGAATTCAAGAGACATATTGATAAGTTAAGTTCATTTAAACTTAACAATACACATATCATAATTCCTATCATGATGTAACATTCTAAAAATGATGTCAAGGCATGACATCCATTTTCAAGTCTTGATATTTCAAATATGAAGGATAACAATCATAGCAATTTCATCATTGTATGACAAGATATCAATTTGTAAAATTACAAGTTAAGCTCTAGATATCTTATCATAATGAAGAAAAGTTAATATCCAAACATTTCAAGTGTAAAATTACATATATTTATCATCAATTTACCACATTTTGGTATTAAATCACGCTTTGAATGAAGTTAAAAATGATAAAAGAGTTTTATTAAATCATACTTCATTTTTCACAAGGATCAAATATTCATGTGAAATTAAATCATTGCAAGTGTTCATCTCAATAAAAAATTCTTCCTTCATCAAGAAGGAATTCATGTCAAAGAATCATCATATCAAATCCATTTCTCAATTTAAAAATTCACAAGAGATAAATCCATGAAAGATGCATTTGTCAATGACTTCTATGTATCAAAAATAAACTTGATATGACATAGACTCAAAAAAAGCTCCATTCAAGAAATATTAAGTGAAAGATAGTCCGGAAAGAAAGTATGCATCAAATTCATGCATTTATAAAGTGTTTTGTCATAGCTTTTCATCACTATTTGCATGAGGTAAAATCATTAGTATTTTGTAGTACTCAAAGATTAAGAATCCGATGTATGATTAAAACATCTCAATATTCAATAGAAATCATAATCATGAAAGTAAACATGATATTGCATCAATGTATGATAACATGCTCATAATCATAGAAACTATCAAGGCACAAAATTTTCAATTTCAAAGTATACATGTTATTGAAGCACAAAACCTTATCATCTTGTAAAATTTGTATCATAAAATTTAAGTGATTGATTAAAAAATCAAGAAAAGTCTGAAAATGAAATTCATTCATTCGGACATATTAACATTCATAATTCTCTTCTAATAAAATCAAATTGTTCTTCACTTAAAGGCTTTGTAAAAAAATCGACTAATTGATATTTTGTATCAATAAATTCTAGGATTACATCATGATTAGTGACATGATCTCATATAAAGTGATGCCTAATATCAATATGTTTTGTTCTAGAGTGTTGAATGGGATTCTTTGTTAAACATATTGCACTTGTGTTATCACATTTAATGAGAATATTTTTAAGATGAACTTTATAATCTTCTAAGATGTTTTTCATCCACACAACTTGTGCACAGCATGCACTTGCTGCAATGTACTCGGCTTTAGTTGTAGATAGTGCAACCAAATTTTGTTTCTTAGAAGTCCAAGAAACAAGTGCGTGCCCTAAAAATTGACATGTTCCTGAAGTGCTTTTTCTATCTAATCTACATCCAGCAAAATCCGTATCAGCATAAGCAATTAGCTTAAAGTTTTCAGATTTTGGATACCATAATCCTAGATTTGTGGTTCCTTTAAGATATATAAGTATTCTCTTAACTGCTTTTGGATACCATAAACCTTTTTAGCAAATCTAAGAAATATACCATTACTTAGTTGTTTGATTTGTAAGCCCAAATAGAAGGTTAATTCCCCTATTAAACTCATTTCAAATTCAAGACTCATACTTTTAGCAAATGATTCACAAAGAGATTTATTCGTAGAACAGAAAATGATATCATCAACATAAATTTGAAGAATAAGAAAATTATTTTCAAACTTTTTGATAAACAATGTAGTATCGATCTTGTCTTTAGAAAAATTATTTTCAATAAGAAATGAACTAAGTCTCTCATACCAAGCCCTTGGGGCTTGTTTTAAACCATAAAGAGCTTTAGTCAATTTAAACACATGATTAGGGAGACTATCATTCTCAAATCTGGGAGGTTGTTCAACATAAACTTCTTTGAAAATAAAGCCATTAAGAAAAGCACTTTTAACATCCATTTGAAACAACTTAAAATTATTACTACTAGCATAAGCAAGGAGCATCCTTATGGCTTCTAATCGAGCTATCGGAGTGAAGGTTTCTTCGTAATCGATACCTTCTTCTTGATTGAAACCTTTGGCCACTAATCTAGCCTTGTTTCTAACCACGATACCATATTCATCTTGCTTTTTTCTAAAGACCCATTTAGTATCAATAACTAAATGGTCATTTGGCCTAGGAACAAGTTTCCACACCTCATTTCTCTCAAATTGATTTAACTCATCTTGTATGGCGATAAACCATGAATCATCTTTCATGACTTCATTAATACATTTAGGTTTAATTTGGGAGAAAAAAGTGGCCTCGATATAAAAATTCTTAAGAGAAAAATGAGTTTGAACCCCTTTAGATGTGTCTCCTATGATTAGCTCCTTAGGATGAGCATCTACATACTTCCAATTCTTGGGTAAGGATGTTTCAGAAGTAGATGCATCCAAGTTGCTAAATGGAGAAAGGGTTTCATTTAAATTCAAAGCATCAAAATTAACATCATCGTCAAAATCATTTTTCTTAATTTCGAAAACCTCATTGAAAACAACATGAATGGAATCTTCTATAATCAATGTTCTTTTATTAAATATATGAAATACTTTAGAAATAGAAGAATAGCCAAGAAAAATTCCTTCATCGGATTTAGCATCAAATTTTCCTAAGGCATCTTTTTCATTTAAGATAAAACACTTACACCCAAAAACTTTAAAATATGAAACATTGGGTTTTTTGTTGTTCCATAACTCATAAGGAGTTTTGGTTAGTAAGGGTCTTACTAGAACTCTATTCATGACATAGCATGCCGTGTTTACGACTTCGGCCCAAAAATATTTAGGTAGGCTATGTTCATTCAACATGGTTCTTGTCATTTTTGTAAATTTCTATTTTTTCTTTCTACTACTCCATTTTGTTGAGGATTTCTTGGAGTAGAAAAGTTGTGGTTGTATCCATTAGATTCATAAAATTATTAAAAATCATGGTTTTGAAATTCACCACCGTGATCACTTTGAATTGACGAAATCATAGAACCATTTTCATTTTGAACAAGTTTACAAAACTTGATGAAATATCTAAAGCATTCACTTTTGTGTGTTAAAAAATAAGTCCATGTGTATCTACTATAATCATCTACAATGACAAAAGCGTATTTGCTACCTCCTAGGCTTGATGTAGAAATTGGTCCGAACAAGTCCATATGGATCAATTGCAAAGGTTTAGAGGTGCTTATTTGGTTCTTAGGTTTGAAGCTACCTTTTATTTATTTTCCTAATTGACAAGTATCACACACATTATCTTTGACGAACTTGATATGAGGAATTTCTCTTACAAGTTCTTTAGATGAAATTTGGGTGATTAGTTTCATGCTAGCATGACCTAATTGTTGAATCTCGTATTTTGATAATGAAACTACTTGATATATGTTTATGATTTAATCTGCGTTTTGAGTGACGCAGGATGCCTCGATCAGGATGAGACAATTAAAGCAGGAAAATCATGTTGTGCCGGACGAACATGTTAGAAGATTGGACGTCGGGCCGGTGGATCGGTCGACGTATCGATAGAAGGCTTCGGGTCGTGGACTCGGGCATTGGGCCAAGAAGAGCGGGTATTGTGCCAAGGATATCGGAGTTGCGGAGCCAACTGGCCGATTGGGTAATAGGCCACAGGAAAGGACGATGTGCCGAAGAATCGGACGAAGCGTCGAGGGACCAATGACATGCCGGACAACTTGGTTAATTACTTAGGATTAATTGTCTCGATCAAATTTTTGTTTACATGTGCAGGATTAACTACGATGAAAGTAAGACATGCAGTAGGAGTTGCGCCGGAGTCAAGACAATGATCACGTTGGGAGTTCGAGAGTTCGACGAAAGTTCGGACAGTCGTCGGAGGTTCTACGGGAACAAATCCGAGAAGTCCATAAGCTTGCCAAAGAAGCTCGTCGGAACTCGCCAAGTGGATCGTCACAAGTCCAAGAGTTTGCCGGAAGTCCGCAGGAGCATCACTGAGGGTTCATCGGATGATCGACGGAAGTTCGCCGGAAGCTCGCCGGAAGAAGCGATTGACGCACTGGAGCAAGTTGCAGTAAACGTCTTAGAAAATATCGTAGTTAGCACAATGATTAAGTTGGAAATGGGAGCTGATTCCATTAACTTAATCTTGGGGCAATTGGGCCCCTAAAAAACCCAAATTGGGCCGAATGGATCAACCCATTCGGACCTTGATTGCTGTGGGAGATGCAACCGCCCAGGCCAGGAGGTAGCACCACCTAGGCTAAGTCTCCGAGTGAGACTGGGCGGTGCAACCGCCCTAGCCAGGAGGTGGCACCGCCTGGGCTCAGTCTCCGAGCGAGACTGGGCGGTGCAACCTCCCCTGACAGGAGGTGGCACCGCTTGAGCTTAGTCTTCGAGCTCTGCCAGGCGGTGCAACCGCCTCAGTCAGGAGGTGCAACCGCCTTAGCTCAGTCTTCGAGCTCTGGTAGGAGGTGCAACCGCCCCTGACAGAGGTGGCACCGCCCAGAGGCTCAGTCTTCGAGCTCTGCCAGGCGGTGCAACCGCCCCAGTCAGGAGGTGCAACCGCCTGATCCCGAAGTTCCAGGAATGGACAGTTTTGAGCTCCAAATTTGAACTGGGTTGGGGCCTATAAATACCCCACCCATTCAGCACTGAAAGAGTACAGACACACACCGAAATCTTGATCTTTTTCTATGATTCTTAGAGCTCAAAATTGTTGTAATGGCCAAAAGTTCTTCTCCCTCTTTTCTTCCAAGTTCTGAGTTGTAAAGAGAGGAGAGAAAATTCTGTAAGGGTTGTCTCCTAAGCCTGTCAAAAGGAGTGAAACTGTAAAAGGGTGGTTGACCTTCGCCTATTAAAGGAAGGCCTCTAGTTGACGTCAATGACCTCGTCGGTGGAGGAAGCCAAAAGTGGAGTAGGTCAAGATTGACCGAACCACTCTAAATCTCGGTTTGCATTTACTTTGAGCATATTATCTTTACTGCAAACCTTCTAAATAGCTACTGCCTTCTGCGCTTTTACGAATGAGTTTCTAAGTTCAGAGCTTTCCGAATATGTGTTTAGACGTAAATCGGCTTTTTCGTACGATCATTACATTTCAGTTTACGTTTACGTTTTGATTTCAATCATAACTGCAAACTGCCTTCTGCGCATTTATAAAACGTATCTCAAAGTTCAGTATCCTCAAAATTGGTATTTAGACGTAAACCGGTTTTATCGTATGAACGTTGCATTTCAGTTTGCGCTTGCATTCTGATTTTCATCATAAACTGCAAACTACCTTCATAGATTTACTTTAATGTCATCTCGCTTAATCTTAAGTTAAAGTAATCTTAGAATCGGCTTTTACATCGAAATCGTTTTTATCAAACGAACGCAGCTTTCGATTTTAATAGTGAAAGATTTCCGCTGCACTAATTCACCCCCTCCCCTCTTAGTGCTCTTGATCCTAACAATTGGTATCAGTGCCCGGTATTTCTCATTTCGGATTTACACCCGAGAGAAATGGCTCTTCATGGCTTTCAAGAGGGCTTATCGGTCTTTCGTCCACCATTGTTTAATGGATTGGACTACACTTATTGGAAAACTCGAATGAGGGTTTTCTTGATTTCTATGAATTTAGATTTATGGAATATCATTGAAAACAATTTTCAACTTCCCTCTAAACCGATGAACGAATGGTCGGATTTGCAGAAGAAGTCTTTTTCTTTAAACGCAAAGGCTATGAATGCCTTATTTTGCGCTTTGGACAAAAATGAGTTCAATCGGATTTCTACGTGCGAAACGACTTTTGACTTTTGGTGAACACTTGAAATCACGCACGAGGGAACTAGTAGAGTCAAAGACTCGAAAGTTAACTTTTTATTGCATGATTTTGAGCTTTTTCAAATGCAACCAAGCGAGACTATAGGCGACATGTACACCCGTTTCACGGATGTCGTCAATAGTTTAAGAGCTCTTGGAAAATATTTTTCGGATTTTGAACTCGTAAACAAGATTTTGCGTTCGCTTTCTAAGAAGTGGGATTCAAAAATAACTGCAATACAAGAAGCTAAAAACCTAAACAACTTACCACTTGAAGAACTAATTGGTTCGTTGATGACATATGAAATGGTGCACAATGCACATGATGAACATGTTGAACAAAATCACCTTCCAAAGAACAGGAAGGATTTGAAACTCTGGACAAATGAATACCACTTGAGCGATGACTCAAGTGATGAGGACAATGATGAACTTGAACTTAGAACACTAAATCTTAATAAGTTTATTAAACAAAAATCTAAAATAGACAATGAACTTGAACGAAGGAAGAGGCCAAAGAAGAGGAAGACAACCAAGGATGAATCAAGAACTTCCAAAGGTGAAACGGCGAATTGGGCTTTGACGGGCTTCGACTACAAGGTAAGTAACTCAACTCTCTTGAATTATTTCGAAATTACATGATGCTCTTCATAATACATTTTCTTTTTAATATAGAATTAATTTTCTTGAAAATTACATGTTAAAAAAAAATATATGATGAAAATGCAAAATTTATGATCAAGCTAGTAGTTTTGAAAATAATCATGAAAAATACATATTTTATGATAAACAAACAAAATGATTTTGATTGAAAATATGAAATCATGCTTGATGATATAATGATGTTTTGATACCATGATTTTATTCTATGCATGAGATTTTAAAAATCATGTTTATTGGTTTTATAATTATGGATGATGAATCTTGCGATTTTCGATTTTCACGGTAATGAAAGTGCCTTATTGATCTTTGTCGTAATAAAACTTGCACTTTCGATTTTAAAACATGCTACATGTTTGGCATAGATGAAATAAAATCATATGAACTAAAACAACTAAAAAGAGAAAAGTATTTTTCTTGAAAATTTATTTTTCTCTACCGTATTGACTTTTTCACTAAGAGATCAATAAAATTATCTATGCCATTTTGAATCTCTTGAAAGTAATGTTGAGATTTTGATGTTGTGTTCTTATTGAAATTTATTGAAATGAATCGTGATTTCTTGGAATTATAACTTGAGAATTCTTTTTATAAATCAAAATAACTTACTATGATTCTTTCTTTTTGCTATTTGAGTTATCTAAAAAAGAATCATAATATGTCTCATAATATTCATAATTTGTCTACATGATTCGTAAATCTCATTACCAATTCTTCTTGATATTCCTTATGTGATGATATAAATACATGAAATATTCATTAATTTATTTTGATGTATACAAATAAAAAGTTATGATCATGCATAGTAAGATATAATTTGACAAAATTGATACCATCATGATACGAAGCATTTATGATTTGCAATGATGCATGCAATACTTGAGCTTTTTAATTATGATGTGATGTATTGCATATGATGTAAATCATGATTTAAAATGCTATGAGTTGTTACTAAAATGATGTATGTTGATTTAATGTCATGAATACTCTAAATGATGAATGTTTGGTATCATAATCAAAATGTTGATAAATAGTTAAAAATTTAAGTATCATGTATGATATGATCATAATATTGATTGATTTATTCAGTATCATGCATGAATGAAATATAAGGTTTTTGAAATTGTGCATGTTCGAATTTGAAAATATAATGATGCACAAATAAGATTGAAACCTTCCCTTGTCATGATTTAGAAATTAATGTAAAGGGTCTTCCCTTCTCTTTCCCAATGACATAGGGGGAGAAAGAGTTGCTAATGTGCATATCTCAAAGAGAAAATTGCTAGCTTTCGTGTCTTAAAATGTTGAAAATTTTTTACTAGCTTGTATATTGTAAACTTGCTATCGTACTATCATGATGATGTGCATGTCTTATCTTCATAATTGTATTTGGAAAACTATGGCAAAAATATGTCCGAATGATTGAACTTGTTAAAATTAATTTTCAGACTTTCTTGATTGAATGATCAAATCACTTGATTGGCATCATGATTTTACACAATTACATGTTGGAAATTATGTGCTTGAATACAAAACTTCCATGATAACAAGCATGCTTTACCTTCATGATTGTAATTGAATATCTATAGCAAAACCTTATTCGAATGCAAGAAAGAGTCAAATTTCATTTTCGGATTCTCGTGATCCTAACATATCAAGTTTACTCTCTTCTGAACTTAACAAGCATATGTCATATCAAGTTTAATTTGTTGAATCTCGTATTTTGATGATGAAACTACTTGATATATGTTTATGATTTAATCTGCGTTTTGAGTGACGCAGGATGCTTCGATCAGGATGAGACAATTAAAGCAGGAAAATCATGTTGTGCCGAAGGATCATGTTAGAAGATTGGACGTCGGGCCGGTGGATCGGTCGACGTATCGACAGAAGGCTTCGGGCCGTGGACTCGGGCATCGGGCCAAGAAGAGCGGGTATTGTGCCAAGGATATCGGAGTTACGAAGTCAACTGGCCGATTGGGCAATAGGCTGCACGAGAGGACGATGCGCCGAAGAATCGGACGAAGCGTCGAGGGACCAATGACATGTCGGACAACTTGGTTAATTGCTTAGGATTAATTGTCTCGATCGAAGTTTTGATTTGTTGTGCAGGATTAACTACGATGAGAGTAAGACAAGCAGCAGGAGTTGCGCCGGAGTCAAGATCATGATCACGTTGGGAGTTCGAGAGTTCGACGGAAGTTCGGACGGTCGTCGGAGGTTCAGAGAGAACAGATCCGAGAAGTCCAGAAGCTTGCCAAGCGAAGCTCGTTGGAACTCGCCAAGTGGATCGTCGCAAAGTCCAGGAGTATGCCGGATGTCCGCAGAAGGATCACCGAAGGTTATCGGTTGATCGACGGAAGTTGGCCGGAAACTCGTCGGAAGAAGCGATTGACGCATCGGAGCAAAGCTGCAGAAGTTGTCTTAGAGATAATCGTAGTTAGCACGATGATTAAGCATGAAAATGGGAGGTGATCCCATTAGCTTAATCTTGGGGCAATTGGGCCCCTGAAAAGATTCAAAGTGGGTCGAATGGAGTGAACCATTCGGACCCTGATTGCACCAGGAGGTGCAACCGCCCCAGCCAGGAGGTGCAACCGCCTGGGCTGTAGGGTTGAGAGGTGCAACCGCCCCAGCCAGGAGGTGCAACCGCCTGGGCTGTGGGGCTGGGAGGTGCAACCGCCCCAGCCAGGAGGTGCAACCGCCAGGGCTGCACGGCTGGGAGGTGCAACCGCCCCAGCCAAGAGGTTGCACCGCCAGAGCTCAAGTTCCGAGCTCTACCAGGCGATGCAACCACCAAGCTCAGTCTTCGAGCTTTGGCAGAGAGGTGCATCAGCCTGAGCTCAGTCTCGAGCTCTGCCAGGTGATGCATTCACCAAGCTCAGTCTTCGAGCTCTGGCAGAGAGGTGGATCAGCCTGAGCTCAGCTTGGAGCTCTGCCAGGTGATGCATTCACCAAGCTCAGTCTTCGAGCTCTGCCAGGTGATGCAACCATCGAGCTCAGTCTTCGAGCTCTGGCAGAGAGGAGCAATCGGCAGAGCTCAGTCTTCGAGCTCTGCCAGGCGGTGCCACCTCTCCAGTCGAGAGGTGCAACCGCCTGATCCCAGAATTCTGGGATTTGATCGATTTGATTGTTTTGAGCTCGAATTTTGAATTGGGTTGGGGCCTATAAATACCCCACCCATTCAGCACTGAATAGAGCAAGAACTGACCCGAAATCTTGATCTTTTCAGTGGTTCTTAGAGCTCAAAACTGCTAGTTTTCCTCCTCCTTCTGTTCTTCAAGTTTGGGTTGAAAAGAAAGGAGAGAAAACATCTGTAAAGGTTGTCTCCTAAGCCTGTCAAAAGGAGAGAAACTGTAAGAGGGAAGTTTGGCCTTCGCCCATTGAAGGAAGGCACCTAGTTGACGTCGGCAACCTCATCGGTGGAGGAAGCCAAAAGTGGAGTAGGTCAAGGCTGACCGAACCACTCTAAATCTCTGGTTTGCGTTTACTTTCGAGCACTTTATCATTACTGCAAACCTCCCTCATCACTACTGCTCTCTGCGCTTTCACGAACAAGTTCTAAGTGCTGTTCTTCCAAATCTGCATTCAGACGTAAACTCGTATTTTCATACATTACAGTTTACGTTTACGTTTGATTCTGCAGAACTGTTTTCCGTGCTTTTACGAACGAGCTTCTTTGCAGTTTACGCTTACATTTTAATCCTATTAATAACTGCAATCTGTCCTCTACGATTTTACGAACGAGTTTCAACATTTAGACGTAAAACTGCATTCAGACGTAAATCGGCTTTCTTCGCTCAATCATCAGATTTCAGTTCACGTTTACGTCTTGGTTTGAACTGCATATTGCCTTCTGCGAGTATACAAACGAGTTTCAAAGTTTAGACGTAAATCTGCGTCTAATTGAGTTTAGACGTAAATCTGCGTTTAGACGTAAAACTGCGTTTAGACGTAAAACTGCGTTTAGACGTAAATCTGCGTTTAGACGTAAATCTGCGTTTAGACGTAAAACTGCGTTTAGACGTAAAACTGCGTTTAGACGTAAATCTGCGTTTAGACGTAAAACTGCGTTTAGACGTAAATCTGCGTTTAGACGTAAATCTGCATTTAGACGTAAAACTGCGCTTAGACGCAAAACTGCGCTTAGACGCAATCTGCGCTTAGACGCAAAACTGCGCTTAGACGCAATCTGCGCTTAGACGCAAACTGCACTTAGATACAAACTGAGAATTTGCTTTTGCATCATAATAGTTTTTGAACAAACGTAGCTTTTGGTTTTTAATCGCTGTAAGATTTCCGCTGCACTAATTCACCCCCCCCTCTTAGTGCTCTCGATCCTAACAATTGGTATCAGAGCGGGGTATTTCTCATTTCGGATTTACACCTGAGAGAAATGACTTTTCAAGAGGGCTGTTCGGTCTTTCGTCCACCGTTCTTTAACGGATTGGACTACACTTATTGGAAAACTCGAATGAGAGTTTTCTTAATTTCTCTAAATCTGGATTTATGGAATATCATTGAAAACGGTTTTCAACTTCCCTCCAAACCGATGAACGAATGGTCGGTTTTGGAGAAGAAGAATTTTTCTTTAAACGCAAAGGCTATGAATGCCTTATTTTGCGCATTGGACAAAAATGAGTTCAATCGGATTTCTACGTGTGAAACGGCTTTCGATATTTGGCGCACTCTTGAAATCACGCACGAGGGAACTAGTAGAGTCAAAGACTCGAAAGTTAATATTCTACTGCTTGATTTCGAGCTTTTTCATATGAAACCAAGCGAAACCGTTGTTGACATGTACACCCGTTTTACGGATGTCGTCAATGGTTTAAAATCACTTGGTAAAAGCTTTTCGGATTTTGAACTCGTTAACAAAGTTTTGCGCTCACTTTCTAAAACTTGGGATTCAAAAGTAACTGCTATTCAAGAATCGAAAAACTTGAACCATTTTCCACTTGAAGAACTAATTGGTTCATTGATCACATATGAAATGACGTGCAATGCACGTGAAGAACTTGAGAACCACCTTCCAAAGAACAGGAAGGATTTGGAACTCTGGACAAATGAATGCCACTTGAGCGATGACTCAAGTGATGAGGACAATGATGAACAAACCAACCTTCCAAAGAACAGGAAGGATTTGGGACATAGAACATTTGAAGACCACTCGAGCATAAGCTCAAGTGATGGTGAACTTAAAATGAAACGAAAATTAAAAAGCAAAAAGAATGGAACTACTTGCTTTAAACGCAAGAAGAAGAACAAAAATTGGGATGAATCGAGCTCCTCCGAAGAAGAGAAAGTCAACAAAAGCAAGGCGGCAAACTACGCCTTAACAGCCTACAATGATGAGGTAATCGAAATCCCCCTAATTTACTTCGAAATTACATGATGCTTTTCATGATGCACTTTTCTTCTTTCTTTAAATTTTGTTGAAAATTATATTTTTTAATAATTTAACAATGAAAATGCAAAAATATGATCATGCCTGAAAATGATAATGAAAATTGCATGTCTTATGTTAATGCAAGATAGAAATCTAATGATTTTACACCTATCGAGATTAATGATTTCATGATATTATGTGAATCTCGAAACTAATTTTGATGAAATAGTAATAACGTTATTCATGTTATGAATCTTAAAAATGATAATATGCTTCATGTGATAATATGAATACATGAAACACTTATGATATTCTGTGTATTCATAAAATATTTATCTCATCATCCAATAACTCTTCTTGATATTCCTTATGAGATGAAATGAAATAATGCATGAAATACAAATGAGGAGTTAATGATCATGCATAATAGGATGTAATGAATTCTAGATACCATCGTTTGAATATCTATGATCATGCTGCCAAAATGATGTATCATGAATGCTTGAATATCATGTTTGATATGCTCATGATGATGATTGATTTTTCGGTATCATGCATAAATTTTTTGAAATGTAATGTTAATAAATTTGTGCATTGAAACTATAATGATGCACAAATAAGAATGATTACTTACCTTTGTCATGATTTAGAAATTGATGTAAAGGGTTTTTCCCTTGTTGACAATGACAAAGGGGGAGATAGCTAGCTTGTACAAGTCAAGAAGATGAAAAAACTTGATTGCTAGCTTGCCTATCTCAAGAGGCAAAAATGCTAACTTGTACATCTAGCAAAACTTGACAAATTTGCATATATCAAGAAGCAAGAGTTGCTTTCTTGAACATCTCAAAATTGCTAGCTTGCGGGCCTTAAAATGTACAAATTTTTTGCTAGCTTGTATATGGTAAACCTGCTATCATACTATCATGATGATGAGTATGTCTTATCTTTATGATTGAATCACTTGACTGGCATAATGATTTTACACAATTACATGTTGAAAATTATGTGCTTGAATACAAAACTTCCATGATAACAAGCATGCTTTACCTTCATGATTGTAATTGAATATCTATAGCAAAACCTTGTTCGAATGGAAGAAAGACTCAAATTTCATTTTCGGATTCTCTTGAGTCTAACATATCAAGTTCACTCTCTTCCAAACTTAACAAGCATATGCCATATCAAGTTTAGTTCATATCATTGATTTTTGACATATGTAATTGACTAGCAAATACATCTCTCATACACACATCATGTGAAAAATATTTTTTGAGAAATGGATTTGATGAATATGGATGAAAGTGTTTTTACTTGCAAGGATTTATTTCACATACATAACAACAAGCACTTATGCTTAAAATTTGCTTATATCGTTCTCCGTTTTGTTGATGACAAAGGGGGAGAAATATATGAATTGATGATGTTAGGCTTGCATCATCAAGAGATATATGAATTGATATGATTGCCATATTTGCAATGCTTGCATCATTAAGAGATATATGAATTGATGCTATGATTGCCAAACTTGTATTATGCCATGTTTTCATCATGCGTTAAGATATCAAGAACTTATATCGTAATTTTACGCGTTGATATCCTACCATGTGATGAAATGCTATAATTGATAAACACTTGAAATGTTTGCATTATGATATCAAAAGCCTACATCGCAATTTTTCATATTGGTATTTGATATTAGCAAACTTGCATGATGATAAAACTTGATATTATGATTTTCATGCAATGAGATGAACCAATATCACACACACTTGATTGTAGTACTTCTCCTTTTTGTTGATGACAAAGGGGGAGAAGTATGTTGATAACATGACATGTGATGCATAAGTTTATGCATAAGTTCATGTTGACGTGTTGCAAGTATTCATGATGAATATTGCAATGACTTGAATTCAGTGTGAATTCAAGGTTCTATCAATATGGCATATTGATAGGGGGAGTTTGTTTAAACTCCGGGAGTTAAGGTTAACTCCGTTTATGATGACATGTTGCTTAGATTTTTGAATCTAAGAGGTTCTATCAATATGGCATATTGATAGGGGGAGTTTGTTTAAACTCCGGGAGTTAAGTTTAACTCCGTCATCAAGTAGTTGTCATCATCAAAAAGGGGGAGATTGTTGAATCTCGTATTTTGATGATGAAACTACTTGATATATGTTTATGATTTAATCTGCGTTTTGAGTGACGCAGGATGCTTCGATCAGGATGAGACAATTAAAGCAGGAAAATCATGTTGTGCCGAAGGATCATGTCAGAAGATTGGACGTCGGGCCGGTGGATCGGTCGACGTATCGACAGAAGGCTTCGGGACGTGGACTCGGGCATCGGGCCAAGAAGAGCGGGTATTGTGCCAAGGATATCGGAGTTGCGAAGTCAACTGGCCGATTGGGCAATAGGCTGCACGAGAGGACGATGCGCCGAAGAATCGGACGAAGCGTCGAGGGACCAATGACATGTCGGACAACTTGGTTAATTGCTTAGGATTAATTGTCTCGATTGAAGTTTTGATTTGTTGTGCAGGATTAACTACGATGAGAGTAAGACAAGCAGCAGGAGTTGCGCCGGAGTCAAGATCATGATCACGTTGGGAGTTCGAGAGTTCGACGGAAGTTCGGACGGTCGTCGGAGGTTCAGAGAGAACAGATCCGAGAAGTCCAGAAGCTTGCCAAGCGAAGCTCGTCGGAACTCGCCAAGTGGATCGTCGCAAAGTCCAGGAGTATGCCGGATGTCCGCAGAAGGATCACCGAAGGTTATCGGTTGATCGACGGAAGTTGGCCGGAAACTCGCCGGAAGAAGCGATTGACGCATCGGAGCAAAGCTGCAGAAGTTGTCTTAGAGATAATCGTAGTTAGCACGATGATTAAGCATGAAAATGGGAGGTGATCCCATTAGCTTAATCTTGGGGCAATTGGGCCCCTGAAAAGATTCAAAGTGGGTCGAATGGAGTGAACCATTTGGACCCTGATTGCACCAGGAGGTGCAACCGCCCCAGCCAGGAGGTGCAACCGCCTGGGCTGTAGGGTTGAGAGGTGCAACCGCCCCAGCCAGGAGGTGCAACCGCCTGGGCTATGGGGCTGGGAGGTGCAACCGCCCCAGCCAGGAGGTGCAACCGCCAGGGCTGCACGGCTGGGAGGTGCAACCGCCCCAGCCAAGAGGTTGCACCGCCAGAGCTCAAGTTCCGAGCTCTGCCAGGCGATGCAACCACCAAGCTCAGTCTTCGAGCTTTGGCAGAGAGGTGCATCAGCCTGAGCTCAGTCTCGAGCTCTGCCAGGTGATGCATTCACCAAGCTCAGTCTTCGAGCTCTGGCAGAGAGGTGGATCAGCCTGAGCTCAGCTTGGAGCTCTGCCAGGTGATGCATTCACCAAGCTCAGTCTTCGAGCTCTGCCAGGTGATGCAACCATCGAGCTCAGTCTTCGAGCTCTGGCAGAGAGGAGCAATCGGCAGAGCTCAGTCTTCGAGCTCTGCCAGGCGGTGCCACCTCTCCAGTCGAGAGGTGCAACCGCCTGATCCCAGAATTCTGGGATTTGATCGATTTGATTGTTTTGAGCTCGAATTTTGAATTGGGTTGGGGCCTATAAATACCCCACCCATTCAGCACTGAATAGAGCAAGAACTGACCCGAAATCTTGATCTTTTCAGTGGTTCTTAGAGCTCAAAACTGCTAGTTTTCCTCCTCCTTCTGTTCTTCAAGTTTGAGTTGAAAAGAAAGGAGAGAAAACATCTGTAAAGGTTGTCTCCTAAGCCTGTCAAAAGGAGAGAAACTGTAAGAGGGAAGTTTGGCCTTCGCCCATTGAAGGAAGGCACCTAGTTGACGTCGGCAACCTCATCGGTGGAGGAAGCCAAAAGTGGAGTAGGTCAAGGCTGACCGAACCACTCTAAATCTCTGGTTTGCGTTTACTTTCGAGCACTTTATCATTACTGCAAACCTCCCTCATCACTACTGCTCTCTGCGCTTTCACGAACAAGTTCTAAGTGCTGTTCTTCCAAATCTGCATTCAGACGTAAACTCGTATTTTCATACATTACAGTTTACGTTTACGTTTGATTCTGCAGAACTGTTTTCCGTGCTTTTACGAACGAGCTTCTTTGCAGTTTATGCTTACATTTTAATCCTATTAATAACTGCAATCTGTCCTCTACGATTTTACGAACGAGTTTCAACATTTAGACGTAAAACTGCATTCAGACGTCAATCGGCTTTCTTCGCTCAATCATCAGATTTCAGTTCACGTTTACGTCTTGGTTTGAACTGCATATCGCCTTCTGCGAGTATACAAACGAGTTTCAAAGTTTAGACGTAAATCTGCGTCTAACTGAGTTTAGACGTAAATCTGCGTTTAGACGTAAAACTGCGTTTAGACGTAAAACTGCGTTTAGACGTAAATCTGCGTTTAGACGTAAATCTGCGTTTAGACGTAAAACTGCGTTTAGACGTAAAACTGCGTTTAGACGTAAATATGCGTTTAGACGTAAAACTGCGTTTAGACGTAAATCTGCGTTTAGACGTAAATCTGCATTTAGACGTAAAACTGCGCTTAGACGCAAAACTGCGCTTAGACGCAATCTGCGCTTAGACGCAAAACTGCGCTTAGACGCAATCTGCGCTTAGACGCAAACTGCACTTAGATACAAACTGAGAATTTGCTTTTGCATCATAATAGTTTTTGAACAAACGCAGCTTTTGGTTTTTAATCGCTGTAAGATTTCCGCTGCACTAATTCACCCCCCCCCTCTTAGTGCTCTCGATCCTAACATAATTCATATCATTAATTTTTAACATATAGAATCAATCAGCAAATACATCTCTTATACACTTATCATGTGAACAATATTTTGTTTTAAGAAATGGATTTGATGAAATGATTCCTGCTTATAAATTCCTTCTTGAAAAAGGAAGTCATTTTTACGTACAAGGATTTGATACATATCTTCATACTTGTAAAAATGAAGCATGCTTTAATATCTTATCGATTTTAACTTCATTCGAGTAAGCTCAGAAATAGCTTTCCTCCGTCATGCAAAAAGAAAATAACAAATAAAATGGAAGAAGTTTTCAAAGCTATCTTCATGTCATGTTTTCCTTGAAATGTTTGAATATTTGGTATCTTATCACTTTTTGTTGAAAAATGACATGAACCTGCTTATGGCATCGCACTTATATTTAAAATTTGCTTATATCGTTCTCCTTTTTGTTGACGACAAAGGGGGAGAAATATATGAATTGATGCTATGAACACTGATGCTATGATTGCCAAATTTGTATTATGCCATGTCTGCATCATGTGTTAAGATGTCAAGAACTTGTATCGTAATTTTACGCGTTGATATCTTACCATGTGATGAAATGCTACAATTGATAAACACTTGAAATGTTTGCGTTATGATATCAAAAGCTTACATCGTAATTTTACATGTTGATATTTGATAATAGTAAACTTGCATGATGATAAAACTTGATATTATGTTTTTCATGCAATGAGTTGAACCAATATCACAAACGCTTGATTGTGGTACTTCTCCTTTTTGTTGATGACAAAGGGGGAGAAGTATGATGTTATGCATAAGTTTATGCATAAGTTCATGATGACGTGTTGCAAGTACTCATGATGAATATTGCAATGACTTGAATTCGGTTTGAATTTAAGGTTTTATCAATATGGCATATTGATAGGGGGAGTTTGTTTAAACTCCGGGAGCTAAGTTTAACTCCGTCATCAAGTGGTTGTCATCATCAAAAAGGGGGAGATTGTTGAATCTCGTATTTTGATGATGAAACTACTTGATATATGTTTATGATTTAATCTGCGTTTTGAGTGACGCAGGATGCCTCGATCAGGATGAGACAATTAAAGCAGGAAAATCATGTTGTGCCGGAGGAACATGTCAAAAGATTGGACGTCGGGCCGGTGGATCGGTCGACGTATCGACAGAAGGCTTCGGGCCGTGGACTCGGGCATCGGGCCAAGAAGAGCGGGTATTGTGCCAAGGATATCGGAGTTGCGGAGCCAACTGGCCGATTGGGCAATAGGTCGCAGGAAAGGACGATGCGCTGAAGAATCGGACGAAGCGTCGAGGGACCAATGACATGCCGGACAACTTGGTTAATTGCTTAGGATTAATTGTCTCGATCGAATTTTTGTTTACATGTGCAGGATTAACTACGATGAAAGTAAGACATGTAGTAGGACTTGCGCCGGAGTCAAGATAATGATCACATTGGGAGTTCGAGAGTTCGACGGAAGTTCGGACAGTCGTCGAAGGTTCTGCGGGAACAAATCCGAGAAGTCCATAAGCTTGCCAAAGAAGCTCGTCGGAACTCACCAAGTGGATCGTCGCAAGTCCAGGAGTTTGCCGGAAGTCCGCAGGAGCATCACCGAGGGTTCATCGGATGATCGACGGAAGTTCACCGGAAGCTCGTCGGAAGAAGCGATTGACGCACCGGAGCAAGTTGTAGTAAACATCTTAGAAAATATCGTAGTTAGCACAATGATTAAGTTGGAAATGGGAGGTGATCCCATTAACTTAATCTTGGGGCAATTGGGCCCCTAAAAAACTGAAATTGGGTCGAATGGATCAACCCATTCGGACCCTGATTGCTGTGGGAGATGAAACCGCCCAGGCCAGGAGGTAGCACCGCCTAGGCTAAGCCTCCAAGTGAGCCTGGGCGGTGCAACCGCCCCAGCCAGGAGGTGGCACCGCTTGGGCTCAGTCTCCGAGTGAGACTGGGCGGTGCAACCTCCCTTGACAGGAGGTGGCACCGCCTGAGCTCAGTCTTCGAGCTCTGCCAAGCGGTGCAACCGCCTTAGTTAGGAGGTACAATCGCCTGAGCTCAGTCTTCAAGCTCTGGCAGGAGGTGCAACCGCCCTTGAAAGAGGTGGCACCGCCCAGAGGCTCAGTCTTCAAGCTCTGCCAAGCGGTGCAACCGCCCCAATCAGGAGGTGCAACCGCCTGATCCCGGAATTCCTGGAATTGACAGTTTTGAGCTCCAAATTTGAACTGGGTTGGGGCCTATAAATACCCCACCCATTCAGCACTGAAAGAGTACAGACACACATCGAAATCTTGATCTTTTTCTGTGATTCTTAGAGCTCAAAATTGTTGTAAAGGCCAAAAGTTCTTCTCCCTCTTTTCTTCAAAGTTCTGAGTTGTAAAGAGAGGAGAGAAAATTCTGTAAGGGTTGTCTCCTAAGCCCGTCAAAAGGAGCGAAACTGTAAAAGGGTGGTTGGCCTTTGCCTATTGAAGAAAGGCCTCTAGTCGACGTCAGTGACCTCATCGGTGGAGGAAGCCAAAAGTGGAGTAGGTCAAGATTGACCGAACCATTCTAAATCTTGGTTTGCATTTACTTTGAGTATATTATCTTTACTGCAAACCTCCTAAATAGCTACTGCCTTCTGCGCTTTTACGAACGAGTTTCTAAGTTCAGAGCTTTCCGAATCTGTGTAAATCGGCTTTTTCGTACGATCATTACATTTCAGTTTACGTTTACGTTTTGATTTCAATCATAACTGCAAACTGCCTTTTGCGCATTTATAAAACGTATCTCAAAGTTCAGTATCCTCAAAATTGGTATTTAGACGTAAACCAATTTTATCGTACGAACGTCGCATTGCAGTTTGCGCTTGCATTCTGATTTTCATCATAAACTGCAAACTGCCTTCATTGATTTACTATAACGTCATCTCGCTTAATCTTAAGTTAAAGTAATCTTAGAATCGGCTTTTACATCGAAATCGTTTTTATCAAACGAACGTAGCTTTCGATTTTAATAGTGAAAGATTTTCGCTGCACTAATTCACCCCCCCCCCCTCTTAGTGCTCTTGATCCTAACACTAATCTCCTATGCCAAAGCCAAGCATCGTCATTCAAAACCGAAAAACATATTTCATTACAATGATCATTAATGTCAATAGTGTATATTTTATTTTATTCTAATACAATCATAGATATGTTTTTGTGTGGTTTTTCAATAATGCAAGCATTAGATTCAAATTTAACAATATATCCTTTATCACACAATTGACTAATGCTCAAGAGGTTATGTTTTAAACCATTAACTAACAAAACATCTTCAATAAAGAAGTTGGATTTGTTACCTATGGTTCCTTTGCCAATGATTTTACCCTTGTTGTTGTCTCCGAAGGTGACATATCCTTCGTCTATGCTAGTGAGCTTAGAGAATTAAGATGGATCTCCGGTCATATGCCTTAAGCATCCACTATCAAGGTACCATCTCTTGCTCCTAGCTTATGATGGTATACGTTTCTACAAAAGAGGATGATTTTTAGGTACCCATTTGACCTTGGGTGCCTAAAAAATCGATCTAAATTGCTTATCATATTGCATGGAATTCTTTACGGTTCCTTTAGGAACCCAAATCAATTTGTTTGGACTACACTTTTTAAATGGACAATGATAAGCTTTATGTCCACGTTTACAACAAACATTACATTTGTTTCAGGGTGAAATATGCAAGATAGGACCTTTAACGAAGGTGGTTGGATTTTGGTGAGAGCTACTCACAAATCCGATTCCACTTCTTTTATAAACGTGACTCTTATTGGTAAGGAGCATGTTCAAGGACTTGCTACCAACCTCAAATTTCTTCAAGGTGTCCTTGAGTAGCAAGTTTTCTTTTTGAAGTATTTCTAAATCATGACATTTCATACATAGAGCTAAACTATCATTATACTTAATTTTTAATTTATCAAAATTACTAACAAGAGAATCATGCTCCTTTTTTAACAATTTATATTTTTTGCTAATTGTTTTGCATTCATCAAATAAATCATGAAAAGCATCTAATAGTTCATCAAATCATAAATTTGCATCAATTGGACTTGTTACCTCATCTCCAATGGCCATTAGCGCATAGTGAGCAACTTGCTCGGTGTTGGTTGGCTCCTCTTCTTCGGATGTGCTTGAGTCATCTCATGTTGCTTTGAGCGTCTTCTTCTTTGGTGTCCTCTTCTTGGCTTGGGGACATTTATGTTGAATCTCGGATTTTGATGATGAAATTAATTGATGGGTTAATTGATCTAATCCATATTATTGAAGTTAAGTGTGTAGGATTAACTACTATAGCCTAAAAACATAAAGCAAGGATACCGGAGTCAAGTTCGATGGATGTTTGAGAGTTCGAAGATTCATCGGGAATGTTGTCGGAACTAGTCGAGAATGAGTAGGGAGCTTGCCGAAGGGTTTTCGGAAGCTCACCGGAAGGTACGTCGAAAGTTCGCAGAGCTCACCGAGAAAGATCGTAGCTTACCGAAGAAGCTCGTCGGAACTCACTAAGATCAAATCGTGAAGTCTAGGAGCTTGCCGGGAGTCCGCAGAATGGTTTCCGAAAGTTTATCGGAAGACCGCCGGAAGTTCGCCGGAAGCTCGCTAGAAGAAGTCTTGACTCATGGACTTTGTAATAGCTTAGGAAATGTCTTTAAATTTGTAGTTAGCACGTTAATTAGGGTTAGGATTAGGTGTTAATCCTATAACCCAAGTAGGGGCCAATTGGGCCCGAGTTCGGATTGGTTTGGGCCAAGTTTGGAGCCCAACCAGTGAGCTGAAAAAGTGTAGGCGGTGGCACCGCCAGATTAGGTGGTGGCACCGCCCAAAACTTGAGAACTGAGTGGTGGTACCGCTGGACTGAGCG